>NC_052324.1:36813151-36888151 GCF_016432855.1 Salvelinus namaycush | reverse complement strand
CAAGCAGCAGCACCACAGCCAATATCACAGCCCCCAGGCCTTGCTACCCTATCCGTACGGCCCCTACGTCCAGCCAGACCGCCTCACCGTGGACAACCACCTGGGACTGGGGGCCTTCCCCCCCATGGACATGGGCCACCGCTCCCTGCCCCCCTCGCCCCGCCAGAGGCACTTTGCCCACACCCCTCCCCGGACTCCTCTGGTGGTCAACAGCATGACCCCCCCGGGCACGCCCCCCATGAGGCGCAGGAACAAGGTGAAGGCTCCCGGAACGCCCCCACCCCCCAGCCGAAAGCTCATCCACCTGCTGCCGGGCTTCACGGCGCTGCACCGATCTAAGTCACACGAGTTCCAGCTGGGAAATCGCATAGGTCTGGAAGCAGCTGAAACGCAGACACCCAAGTGAGTCATTTGACCTTTGTTTTATCTGAACCCTTAATACTGCTTTCACATAGAATTTATGATATTTTGCCTGTAAAAACCATGTTTATATGACCCCCTTACAAACAAGCCCATTTTTACCAAGTTCTTGCCTGTATGGCATTTTATACCTCCAGTGGGGGATGAGTGGTAGTAGTGGAGAGGGGTTTATTTTAATAAATCTATTGAGAATATACACCATCAAAAATAAATCCATTATTCATTCCTTTAGGCAGGTCCTAAGAAACATAAGACTAATACAATGTATTTTCAAAAGAATAGAGTTACATATTTTGAGATAATCAGGCCTATGTTATGGGTCCGTGCAGCCATTGTTGCGCCATCCATATTAAATCAATAGGTCGTTATTTTGTTCATTAAACAGACAAGGCACACCTACCTATTCACAGTCAACACACATGTGTACAGTACCAGTCAAAAGTTTGGACACACCTACTCATTCAAGGGTTTTTTCTTTATTGTGACTATTTTCTACATTGTAGAATAATAGTGAAGACATCAAAACGATGAAATAACACATATGGAATCGTGTAGTAAACAAAAAAGTGTTCAACAAATCAAAATATATTTTATATTTGAGATTCTTCAAAGTAGCCGCCCTTTGCCTTGATGACAGCACATTCTTGGTGAAGTGATATTTTGAAACAGAGCCCAATCTCATGCTTTTTTTATCCACGTTTCATCTCTTTCCTACCCTCACTCCGCTTTGTTAGGAAGCTGGCGTAGGGTCTTATCTTCATCATGATACCCATAGAAAATAATAACAATCCTATTTTCAAAAGCATGTGAGTCTCATTCATATTTCACAACCTCTGCAGGCTTTTGGAGTTGTCTATATGCGATTGAGCAAAAAAATAGGCCTACATTTGATTTAGGCTACATTATAGCACGCTAAATGTTTCTAATCAGAGGTAGATGAGCAAGCGAGCTACCACCTCCACTTATTTGCCCAGCCAGAAAACAATTCAGTGAATCAGTGAATCAGTGAAACAAAATCACATTGATTGATTATCAGACGAGTCAGTGAAACAAAATCACATTGATTGATTATCAGACGAGTCAGTGAAACAAAATCACATTGATTGATTATCAGACGAGTCAGTGAAACAAAATCACCTTGATTGATTATCAGACGAGTCAGTGAAACAAAATCACATTGATTGATTATCAGACGAGTCAGTGAAGTCACAGGCTTTTGGTAGGGAGTAGGCCTGGGCTAATAAACGACTGTGAGTGAAGAGCAAAGTAATCCACCTGTTAAAGTCCAAAATGTTGAAGTAAATGATTCAACTAGACAAGATGATCATGAGCCGCACTCACCTCAACTTTTTCAAATCCTAATTGTAGCCTTACCAATATCCAAACATAGATTTAGTCAAGACGAGTTCCCACACTTGTCTCAAAGCAGGGCGATGTCGCTGTCCCAATCAAAACGGTGCTGAAATTATCATCTAGATGACCACACGTTCATAGGCTATTGCTTAAAATCTATTACAAGGAGGATTGGATGACTTTGGTAGTTTCAGTCAGCAACAATTTGATGCCTTCAATTGCATTAGCCTACTTTATTGCAATATTTTCATCATTCAGTGATATTTATTCCCTCAGTGATTCTTTATGGATCAATGTGGGTAATAAAGCAGTGTATGTGATGGGTTATGTGAACAGATGGGTGAAGTGACTTCTCTCGCAAAGTTTACAACTGGCAGGAGGATGGTGAACGGGCGTTGCCTTAGCAACCATCAAGACTTTAGAAGCGTAGTGTGTGCCAATGCCGCCTCAGCATTGCGGCTACGTTTCATACAAAGCCGTAGGCAGAACTTTACTGAAATGATTACTAGGTCGTTTGGCGGAAATAAAAGTTTTGGCTTTGATCCCGGCAATACCTTTCAGATATAAAGAAAAGGCGGGAAAAAGTTGGCAGTATGATAAAGTTGGCATCTTAGTATGAAAGGGATATTATTAGAATCCTCTTTTGCAAGGACCCTCCCCCACCCACAGACCCACCTGCCCACTGGCCAAATGATACAACAGCCATGTTTAGTGAACTGTCAGTAATGGGACCTGTTGAATGAAGTGTGAAGAGTTTGGCTTTTTGGGGGCTATTGGTCTACTACAGTAATAACACTTGTGATTTTGGAGCAGTTTTTTTGTTGTAACAAGTTTGATTCTGTTGGGGGACAAGGGTTCTCAATGAGTTTGTGGATGAAGAGAGGGAGAGCTTGCAGTCGGTACAATCAAACTAAAAGTGTAGAAGTTTGTAAACGAGTGTTTAGAGTTAGGGTTGTTCAACTTCAACCAACTGTTGGCCTGCTTGAGGCACACTTTACACTTTCAAAATCTAATTTCTAATACAGTAAATCTATAGAATAAGGTGAAGTTCTTTAGAAGACAGAGAGGATAGTCCCAGGAAAGCATCTCCATCTTGAAACTGTTTTATTAAACTAAGATTGAGATTAAGATAGACTTCTATACAAGAGAGAGGAAGAGGGTAATCATAGGAAACATTATATTGTCTCTAACTGCATTTAATAAAACAGTTAGACAATAAATACAAGCTAGAGCTGCTTTTTTGAGAGTGCCTTCTCTCATTGAACTCCATTTAGTCCTTTATCTTCCTGCCCGAGGCTGAATCAGTTTAATTAATTCAGTGTAATTCACGTCCACCAGCGCTCGTAGAGAAACAATGTCTGTCAACAGAACAGAGATAACAGAGCAAAGTGCTGAGTTCCTGACTGAGCCACTGAACCAACCGTGTGTCTCATCTGGTGAAATTTTGATCATATCAGCCTGTTTCCTCCAGGCCAGAGGGTCCACCCCAGTACCTCCAGTCATCAGGAACCATCAGGAGTCAGGAAAGGAGAGCCCCTCGGGAGACGAACAGTCATTTTTATAATACTATTAGATTACAGTGGCCCATCGTTGCCTAATTGGTAAGTTAATATTTTGAGTTTAGCCCTCTAATCAATGACCGTTTTAGTACTGGCCTGTGCCTGGAAAAGCTAGCACTCATCTGGACACAGTCCTCTCCTTGGGTACCCCCAGCCAGTTCCACTTTGCTTATCTATTCCTGAACTAGCAAAGCCTGATTCAACTAATTAACTAATCTTGGTTTTCTTGAAGGTTTGGGAAACATAGGCCTAGTGCTATTCCTCGACACAAATATACACCTTCCTAGTATTGAGTTGCAGCCTCAATTCATCAGGACATGGACTCTACAAGGTGTCGAAAGCGTTCCACAGGGATTCTGGCCCATGTTGACTCCAATGCTTCCAACAGTTGTGTCAAGTTGGCTGGATGTTCTTTGGGTGGTGGACCATTCTTGATACACACAGGAAACTGTTGAGCGTGAAAAACCCAGCAGCGTTGCAGTTCTTGACACACCTACTACCATACTCCGTTCAATCTTTTGGCACTTGAAGGCACTTCAATCTTTTGTCTTGCCCATTCACCCTCTGAATGGCACACACACAATCCATGTCTCAATTATCTCAATGGTTAAAAATCCTTCTTTAACCTGTCTCCTCCCCTTCATCTACACTGATTGAAGTGGATTTAACCCGGTGACATCAATAAGGGATCATAGCTTTCACCTGGATTCACCTGGTCAGTCTATGTCATCAAAATAGTGTTCCTAATATTTTGTCCACTCAGTGTACATGGTTTAAAGAGGATAAGTACAAGTCTACTTTTTGGTTCAGCTGACTTGTTTCTCCTAATGTTGACTACATGTTTTGTTCCATTATGTTTCATTCCTTCTTTAGAACAGTAGGGGCACAACATGGCCAGGTACAAAAGCTGCTTTTTCACTGTCTCATTTCCAGGTGTTAATGCACTGCATGGTTATTGTTACTGTTACCACAGCTTCCTCATTCCTCACCTTCTATCCTTAACATCTGAAAGAGCTGTCAACAACCCTCAGCTCATCCTGTCTTTCTTAATTAGAAAGTTGTTATAGCTGGTTTTACACTGCATGGTTACTGCTGTTGTTACCACAGCTTCCTCATTCCTCACCTTCTATCCTTAGTGTCTGAAAGAGCTCTCAAAAAGTCTTACTCTTTGTCCTAGCACTGGAATGGTAGATGTGCAGAAGATGAATGTGCAAGTAGAGATACTGGGGTGCAAAGGAGCAAGATAAATAAATAAATACAGTATGGGGATGAGGTAGTTGGATGGGCTGTTTACAGATGGGCTATGTACAGGTGCAGTGATCTGTGAGCTGCTCTGACAGCTGGTGCTTAAAGCTAGTGAGGGAGATATGGGTCTCCAGCTTCAGTGATTTTTGCAGTTCGTTCCAGTCATTGGCAGCAGAGAACTGGAAGGAAAGGCGGCCAAAGGAGGAATTGGCTTTGGGGGTGACCAGTGAGATATACCTGCTGGAGCGCGTGCTACGGGTGGGTGTTGCTATGGTGACCAGCGAGCTGAGATAAGGCGGGGCTTTACCTAGCAGAGACTTGTAGATGACCTGAGCCAGTGGGTTTGGTGACGAGTATGAAGCGATGGCCAGCCAACGAGAGCGTACAGGTCGCAGTGGTGGGTAATATATGGGGCTTTGGTGACAAAATGGATGGCCCTGTGATAGACTGTATCCAATTTGTTGAGTAGAGTGTTGGAGGCTATTTTATACATGACATTGCCGAAGTCGAGGATCTGGAGGATGGTCAGTTTTACGAGGGTATGTTTGGCAGCATGAGTGAAGGATGCTTTGTTTGCAAAATAGGAAACCGATTCTAGATTTAATTTTGGATTGGAGATGCTTAATGTGAGTCTGGAAGGAGAGTTTACAGTCTAGCCAGACACCTAGGTATTTGTAGTTGTCCACATATTTTAAGTCAGAACCGTCCAGAGTAGTGATGCTGGATGGGCGGGCAGGTGCAGGCTGTTATCGGTTGAAGAGCATGCATTTAGTTTTACTTGCATTTAAGAGCAGTTGGAGGCCACGGTAGGAGAGTTGTATGGCATTGAAGCTTGTCTGGAGGTTAGTTAACACAGTGTCCAAAGAAGGGCCAGAAGTATACAGAATGGTGTTGTCTGTGTAGAGGTGGATCAGAGAATCACCAGCAGCGAGAGCGACATCATTGATGTATACAAAGAAGAGAGTCGGCCCGAGAATTGAACCCTGTGGCACCCCCATAGAGACTGCCAGAGGCCCGGACAACAGGCCCTCCGATTTGACCCACTGAACTCTATCTGAGAAGTAGTTGGTGAACCAGGCGAGGCAATCATTTGAGAAACCAAGGCTGTTGAGTCTGCCAATAAGAATGTGGTGATTGACAGAGTCGAAAGCCTTGGCCAGGTCGATGAATACGGCTGCACAGTAATGTCTCTTATTGATGGCGATTATGATATCGTTTAGGACCTTGAGCGTGGCTGAGGTGCACCCATGACCAGCTCTGAAACCAGATTGCATAGCGGAGAAGGTACGGTGGGATTCAAAATGGTTGGTAATCTGTTTGTTGACATGGCTTTCGAAGACCTTAGAAAGGCAGGGTAGGATAGATATAGGTCTGTAGCAATTTGGGTCTAGAGTGTCTCCCCCTTTGAAGAGGGGGATGACCGCGGCAGCTTTCCAATCTTTGGGAATCTCAGACGATACGAAAGAGAGGTTTAACAGGCTAGTAATAGGAGTTGCAACTAGAGGTCGACCGATTATGATTTTTCATCACCGATACCGATTATTGGAGGACCAAAAAAAGCCGATACCGATTAATCGGCCGATTTTTATTTATTTATTTGTAATAATGACAATTACAACAATACTGAATGAACACTTATTTTAACTTAATATAATACATCAATAAAATCTATTTAGCCTCAAATAAATAATGAAACATGTTAAATTTGGTTTAAATAATGCAAAAACAAAGTGTTGGAGAAGAAAGTAAAAGTGCAATATGTGCCATGTAAGAAAGCTAACGTTTAAGTTCCTTGCTCAGAACATGAGAACATATGAAAGCTGGTGGTTCCTTTTAACATGAGTCTTCAATATTCCCAGGTAAGAAGTTTTTGGTTGTAGTTATTATAGGAATTATAGGAATATTTCTCTCTATACGATTTGTATTTCATATACCTTTGACTATTGGATGTTCTTATAGGCACTTTAGTATTGCCAGTGTAACAGTATAGCTTCCATCCCTGTCCTCGCCGCTACCTGGGCTCGAACCAGGAACACATCGACAACAGCCACCCTCGAAGCAGCGTTACCCATGCAGAGCAAGGGGAACAACTACTCCAAGTCTCAGAGCGAGTGACGTTTGAAACGCTATTAGCGCGCACCCCGCTAACTCGCTAGCCATTTCACATCGGTTACACCAGCCTAATCTCGGGAGTTGATAGGCTTGAAGTCATAAACAGCGCAATGCTTGAAGCATTGCGAAGACCTGCTGGTAAAACGCACGAAAGTGCTGTTTGAATGAATGGTTACGAGCCTGCTGGTGCTTACCATCGCTCAGTCAGACTGCTCTATCAAATCATAGACTTAATTATAACATAATAACACACAGAAATACGAGCCTTAGGTCATTAATATGGTCGAATCCAGAAACAATCATCTCGAAAACAAAACGTTTATTCTTTCAGTGAAATACGGAACCGTTCCGTATTTTATCTAATGGGTGGCATCCATAAGTCTAAATATTCCTGTTACATTGCACAACCTTCAATGTTATGTCATAATTACGTAAAATTCTGGCAAATTAGTTCGCAATGAGCCAGGCGGCCCAAACTGTTGCATATACTCTGACTCTGCGTGCAATGAACGCAAGAGAAGTGACACAATTTCACCTGGTTAATATGGCCTGCTAACCTGGATTTATTTTAGCTAAATATGCAGGTTTAAAAATATATACTTCTGTGTATTGATTTTAAGAAAGGCATTGATGTTTATGGTTAGGTACAAGTTGGTGCAACGACAGTCCTTTTTCGCGAATGCACACTGCATCGATTATATGCAACGCAGGACACGCTAGATAAACTAGTAATATCATCAACCATGTGTAGTTATAACTAGTGATTATGATTGATTGATTGATTGTTTTTTATAAGATAAGTTTAATGCTAGCTAGCAACTTACCTTGGCTTCTTACTGCATTCGCGTAACAGGCGGGCTCCTCGTGAGGCAGGTGGTTAGAGCGTTGGACTAGTTAACCATAAGGTTGCAAGATTGAATCCCTGAGCTGACAAGGTAAAAATTTGTCGTTCTGCCCCTGAACAAGGCAGTTAACCCACCGTTCCTAGGCCGTCATTGAAAATAAGAATGTTTTCTTAACTGACTTGCCTAGTTAAATAAAGGTGTAAAAAATAAATAAATAAATAAATTCGGCGTCCAAAATACCGATTTCCGATTGGTATGAAAACTTGAAATCGGCCCTAATTAATCGGTCATTCCGATTAATCGGTCGACCTCTTGTTGCAACAACCTGTGCTTAGAGTGACGATGAAAGAAATATTGTCCCTAGAAATATCATTTAAACCAGGTGATGTCACCGCATGTGTGGTAGGTGGAACTAAAATGTTAAATAAGGTGTATTGAGCAGGGCTAGAGGCTCTACAGTGAAATAAGGCAATAAATACTAACCAAAACAGCAATGAACAAGGCATATTGACGTTAGCGAGAGGCATGCGTAACCGAGTGATCATAGAAGTTCAGTGAGTGTCTTCAGGCAGCTTGCGGGCCGGGGCTAGCAAGCTAACAGAAGGGCCTTGGAGGGACGTTGCGACGGAAGAAAGTCTGTTGTGGCCCCCTCGTGCTATTACATCGGCAGACGGATCAGCAGGGCTCCGTGTGGTAAACCAGGCCAATTGCCTGAATAGGTATAGAAAGAATTTGTCCGGTGGGCCTCTTAAGCTAACAGTCCGATGTGCTCTGGACAGCTAGCAGGCCGCGGCTAGCATGCTAGCGGATGGGATTTCAGGGGACGAAGCAACGGTGGAGCCAGTTGAGAAAAACACCATCGGGCGAATCACGTCAGTGGTCCAGTCGGGATGAGTCGGCGGGGGTCCAAGCCAGTTGGCAAAAAGAGGTATTGTATCCCAAGTAGTGGCTGATGGACCTCTTTGGCAAGCCGGGAGATGGGCCTAGCAAGGCTAGCTCCAGGCTAATTGGTTCTTGCTTCGGGACAGTTACGTTAGCCAGGAGTGGCCACTCGAATAGCAGCTTGCGGTAGGAATCCGGAGATATGGAGAAAAATAAGTCAGATTTGCTCTGGTTTGAGTCGCGCTGTGCAGACTGGCGAGAGTTGTCCATGCTAGAGGTGGCTGATGACCGCTAGCAGTGACTAGCTGAGTTAAAGCTAGTAGCTAGTTAGCTGGCTAGCTTCTGTTGGGGTTCCGGTTCAGGCAACGGTTCAGACGATGGATCAGCAGGGCTCCGTATGGTGGGTATAGTGGACAAAGAATTTGTCCGATGGGCCTCTTAAGCTAACAGTCCGATGTACTTTAGACAGCTAGCGGGCCGTGGCTAACTAGTAGCCAGTTAGCTGGTAGCCAGTTTGCTGGCTAGCTTTTGATTAGTTGATGAGTTCTTAAGTATAAAATAGCAGATCCGTACCACATTGGGTGAGGCGGGTTGCAGGAGAGTATATTCAGTCCGTAGATAGAAAGTGATATTAAAATATTAAATATATATACGAAAAAACAACAACAAGGAAAAACTATGTTTACAAGGGACAAGGGACAAGGGACAGGAAGGGA
Organism: Salvelinus namaycush; assembly: GCF_016432855.1. Classification (NCBI taxonomy): domain Eukaryota; kingdom Metazoa; phylum Chordata; class Actinopteri; order Salmoniformes; family Salmonidae; genus Salvelinus; species Salvelinus namaycush. Next base: position 36,879,019 of record NC_052324.1, on the reverse strand, counting down.
CAAGACAAAAACACATGTCCGACTGCTAGGCCATCTTGGAATAAGATGGATTAACCTTTAACCTCTCCATGTTCCTACTGATGGCAAATCTCTCTAGTGTGTGTGTGTGTGTTAATGAGATGGTCCTACTGAGTACCAGTTGACATCAGGAGAACTAAACTGAGGACCAATGCCAGACAGCTGTTTTGTTTGTGTGATATCTTTATGCACAGAATCCTGGAAACAGCAGGGAAGATAATGGTTGTGTTAGGATTCCCCCTTCGGTTGATTCACCTATAGAATGTTAATCCCCTTCTAGAACCATCCATACTCTAACAACAAACCTGCAAAAACAACAGTTATTTATGTATGGCAGTGTAGTTCTGTATGGAGAACAATGTCAATATAACCCTCAATCCCTATACTGTGTGCACAAACCCACAAAAAGTATACAATTATCAGAGGACGTGTTGGCGTGTTGTGGCTCGATGCAGTGTGAAACTCTGGGAATAGCTTCTAGTCTGAACTTTGTGACAGGTGGACTGATGCTGGAGAGTTTGGTGGTCGGGGACAGAAGGCACTGAGCAGCCTGTCTGCTGTCCTAACAATGGGGACTTTCTGACAGCCATGATACAGTTGAAAAAACAATAGACTTCACAATCCTCTTACTGCCAGTGAACAGTGAGTTACCTCATCAACCAGCCATGATAACGTTACCTGTATGACTTCATTCTTATTGTTTACTTACATTGGTTCCCCAAAGAGGGTAGACTACCCAGTTATCCATGAGTGGCCAAGAACGATTTGTTTTGGTCTTGGTTATGGATGAACATTTGGAAAACTTGCGGTGTTCGAGTAGTCAAATTAATACCTTCCTCTTGATCATTTTTGAACAGTTGTTTTTAAATGGCAACGACTAATGAATGATCTTCTCAGCTGCAGCTAATTAGAAGTGTTGAGAAATGAAAGGGTTGAAAGGCAGTAGTCTAATGACAGAACAAATTTTATAGTTTGGCTTAAATTTAGAAGAAGTCTAATTAGCTAGTTTCAAATATGTTCTGTATGCAGTGAGTGGATGACCGTAAAAAAAAAAACAGCACTAATTTGTTAGAAAAAAATAAAAATAAATCGACAACAGCAAGAAAAAGTAACTGACGAGCCTTTCGCTGATTTGATAATTGGTATTATGGAAGGAGTGTTGCAAGACTGACTTGTCTTCTGATTTAATTGACATATTTACATATCTTGGGGACAGTTGATGAGAATATGTCTAGTTTGGGTAAGTGTTACATGTATTTCATGGTGGCATACTGAGAATATAATAAATATAATCTCTCTTTCTCATCAATCACCCACAGGCCAATTACACTGGATTCATGTAATTCACCTGCTTGATGCAGTTCTACTCAATCAATCAATGAATCAATCAGTCAATCAATTGTTATTCTCCCTCTCTCTTTATCCCACTCTCTCGCTCCCTCTCTTTCTTCTCTCTCTCTTTTTCTCTCTAAATCTCTCTCCATCTTATTCTCCCTCTCTCTCTCTCTCTCTCTCTCTCTCTCTCTCTCTCTCTCTCTCTCTCTCTCTCTCTCTCTCTCTCTCTCTCTCTCTCTGTCTCTCTCTCTCTCTCTCTCTCTCTCTCTCTCTCTCTCTCTGTCTCTCCATCTTATTCTCCCCCTCTCTCTCTCTCTCTCTCTCTTTCTTTCTCTCTCTCTCTCTCTCTCTCTCTCTCTCTCTCTCTCTCTCTCTCTCTCTCTCTCTCTCTCTCTCTCTCTCTCTCTCTCTCTCTCTCTCTCTCTGTCTCTCTGTCTCTCTTGCACACACAAAATCAATTCAATCAACATTTAATAGTTACATTTTCCACACAATGAACAGGGCTTCCCTGCATGATTAGCTGTGCTAATCTCTATTCGGTACACACTCACTCAGGGAACAGAATAGATGCAGAGTATCACATTGGTCTGTTCTACCTTTCCATTAGCCATGCCTCAGGCCACTAACACCTCCCACGTGTGTGTGCGTGTGTGTGCGTGTGCGCATGTGTGTGTGTTTCTGCTCTGCAAATGTAAATAATTCCAGTGCCTCAGGTACCTACCACCACTTAAACCTTATCGTCCGAGGACCAGGAGTGCGACGGGCGGGAGGTGCGAGTGCCTATTAATTTTGCTAACGTTGCCTTTCTCGTCTCGCTGTCCTTTTCAAGGCGTGTGTTTCTCTCTCAGCTCAAGTGGTAATGGATGAGGCTCGTTGGCTATGGTAATGAGGAGCAATGTGTGTGTTGTGGAAAAGGCCACAGAGTTTTCTCTGTGGAGCCATCGAGTCGCATCTCATCTCCAGAAGTGTTGTGCTGCTCGTTGGCTTTGTTTACCAGTTTGAAACTTTGTTGGTGTATCACTAAAAGCGGCATTAAAAGTTTGGGGAATAACAAACGGAGAGCAGCTGTGTTAGGGTTAGATGTGTGTAAATAGTTCTCTGTTTAGGAGGTGTTTGTGTTATCTCAGTCTTGTAAGGGAAAAACAGAGAGTTTGTCATCATGCAGCTCTTCCCATGACAGCCTGCTTCAGAAGGACGATGACCTTTACCTCAGTTTTCTTTTCTCCTCTGTATTTTATTTTTCACCATAATTCCGTGTTATGCTTCTTTATGAAAGTTCCTATTTCTCCTCACCCTTCTCTCTCCTTCAGAGGTGAATGTTAAGCACTTTCTTATTGAATTTGATGTTTTGCTAATAAATCAGGCAGCACTGGAGGGAGGTAAAGGAGGAGGAGGGAAGGAGGGAGAGGAGGAGAGAAAGAGAGGGGGGGGGGTGCAGGGAGAGGAGGAGAGAAAGAGAGGGGTAGGCAGGGAGAGGAGGAGAGAAAGAGAGGGGTAGGCAGGCTAGGCTATGATTCACCCACTACTTTGTGCCTTCTTTCAGGGTAATTCCACTATGGACAACTTGAGTGGAGAAATGTCTATTCCACAGCCAATTTGAACGTTTGCTTTGATTAAAATCAAATACAGTATGAAAATCAAATACAGTAGTCTTATACAGTATGATATGATTCTCTCAATATGTTTTTTAATTTATGTTTTACAGTGCTCTGTGAAATTTCCCCATTTCAGCCTGAAAAATACATCTTTATTGGATTTCTGTTTAGTGATGCCATGGGAGCTGTATACCCAAAGATCTCTACTCTGTCAGATGCTCTATGACAGGGTTTCCCAAACTTGGTCCCGGGGACTCCAAGGGGTGCACATTTAGGTTTTTGGCCCTAGCTCTACACAGCTGATTAAAATGATCAACTAATCATCAAGCTTTGATTATTTGAATCAGATGTGTAGTGTTAGGGCAAAAATAAATAAATGTGCACCCCTTGCGGTCCCCGGGACCGAGTTTGGGAAACCCTGTCCTATGAAGGGAAGAGGAAGGTTGTGCTGTTCCAGAGGATATACTGTGGAGATGTACAACAGCTGTTCTACCTGTTTAAGCCTCACTTTGTACAGTGCCTTGCAAAAGTATTCATCCCCCTTGGTGTATTTCCTATTTTGTTGCATTACAACCAGTAATTTAAATTGATTTTTATTTGGATTTCATGTAATGGACATACACAAAATATTCCAAATTGGTGAAGTGAAATGAAAAAAATAACTTGTTTCAAATAATTCCAAAATTTGGGCTGAAAAGTGGTGCCTGCATATGTATTCACCCCCTTTGCTATGAAGCCCCTAAATAAGATCTGGTGCAACCAATTACCTTCAGAAGTCACATAATTAGTTAAATGAAGTCCACCAAAGATAACCCTGAAGGAGCTGCAAAGCTTCACAGCAGAGATTGGAGTATCTGTAAATGAGAGCACTTTAAGCCGTACACTCCAGAGAGCTGGGCTTTACGGAAGAGTGGCCAGAAAAAAGCCATTGCTTAAAGAAAAAAAATAAGCAAACGCATTTGCTCTTCGCCAAAAGGCATGTGGGAGACTCCCCAAACATTTGGAAGAAGGTACTCTAGTCAGATGAGACTAAAATTGAGCTTTTTGGCCTTCAAGGAAAATGCTATGTCTGGCGCAAACCCAACACCTCTCGTCACCCCGAGAACACTATCCCCAAGGTGAAGCATGGTGGTGGCAGCATCATGCTGTGGGGATGTTTTTCACTGGCAAACTGGTCAGAATTGAAGGAATGATGGATGGCACTAAATACAGGGAAATTCTTGAGGGAAACCTGTTTCAGTCTTCCAGAGATTTGAGACTGGGACGAAGGTTCACCTTCCAGCAGGACAATGACCCTAAGCATACTGCTAAAGCAACACTTGAGTGGTTTAAAGGCAAACATTTAAATGTCTTGGAATAGCCTAGTCAAAGCCCAGACCTCAATCCAATTGAGAATCTGTGGTATGACTTAAAGATTGCTGTACACCAGCGGAACCCATCCAACTTGAAGTAGCTGGAGCAGTTTTGCCTTGAAGAATGAGCAAAAATCCCAGTGGCTAGATGTGCCAAGCGTATAGAGACATAACCCAAGAGACTTGCAGCTGTAATTGCTGCAATAGGTGTCTCTACAAAGTATTCACTTTGGGGGGTGAATAGTTATGCACGCTCAAGTTTTCTGCTTTTTTGTCTAATTTCTTGTTTGTTTCACAATTAAAAATATTTTGCATCTTCAAAGTGGTAAGCATGTTGTGTAAATCAAATGATACAAACCCCCCCAAAATCTATTTTAATTCCAGGTTGTAAGGCAACAAAATAGGAAAAATGCCAAGGGGGTGAATACTTTCACAAGTCACTGTACATACTGTAGGTACCATATTATGCCATTATCATTTTTTCTTTAACCTATATTTAACTAGGCAAGTCAGTTAAGCCCAAATTCCTTTTTTACAATGACGGCCTACCCCAGCCAAACCCTCCCCTAACCCGGACGACGCTGGGACAATTGTGCTCCGCTTTATGGGACTCCCGATCACTGCTGGTTGTGCTATAGCCCAGGATCGAACCAGGGTCAGTAGTAACACCTCTAGCCACTGAGATGCAGTGCCGCTGCGCCACTCGGGAGCCTCTAATAACAGTGGGAGTACCATGTTATTATAGGATACATTGCTATTCCACTGTTCTTACATAGGCGTTGTTCATGGTATCTAGTCAATCTCATATAAAGTGCAAATATGCTTCCCTTGTGGAAACAGAAGCTCTAAATTCACAGAGAGAGATTTATTGAATGATAAACTCTTAACACCAATGCAGCTATGTGTTCATGTTGTTAAATATTCAATGCCTTCCAAAACCAATGTCCATTTTACCTGGACAATACATTAACATATAGATCAGAGCTACAGCTAGTTCCCGGACAGACACATCGATGCTTTAACACATGACCCCTGACCTCTTGGTTTATTAGTGACACACACTACTGAAGACACATCTTAAAGAAGACACATCACGCTTCATGGACAGACATATGGTGTGTGTGTGTGTGTGTATCTCCTCTTGGTTCTCGAGGATAGCTCGAGAAGTCAGGTGAAATAACAAGTCAGGTGAAAGGGGGTGTCAACGTGCCCCCCCCCCCATGCATGCACGCACGCACACACACACACGCACGCACGCACGCAGGCAGGCAGATAGACAGATAGACAGATAGACAGATAGACAGATAGACAGATAGACAGATAGACAGATAGACAGAGACAGACAGAGCCTTATTCCGCTCTCAGTGTGTCCACGGGTAATGAGAGCTGAGATGCCTCTCCCTGCGTCACACCAGGAAATTGGAGGCATGATTCTGAATTTATATGAGTATTTAGGAGTGTGAGGCTGTGCTGGACCGAATGCCATTGTTGCATAGTTGATTTATTAAGCTGTGATGCCGGAGAAGGGGTGAGGGGGGGTTGAGTGCTGGGCCAGAGGGGGTTTGGGTGGGTGTTGAGATTACTCTTGAGAACCCCAACAGGAGCTTGGATAGCCAAAACAGAGAAGACTGAGAGGCAGCGAAGGGGAGTTGGTGGTCTGATGCCCACGTTCGCTGTTCAGTACTATTTCCTTTCCTCCGACTACCTAGACATCAACTCTATCAGTAATTTACCTCGCAGGCCATAGGTGGGATTTATCTCCTAGATGTGTGCTTTGGTATTGAAATCATTCCTGAGAGTTTAACGGCATCATCTTCGGTTGGGTTTGGTTCCATGGTTCTCGGACCCTTTGTTCCTCTGGTTAGTCTCTACTGTTCTCCGTTTTAAAGTACCACTGAAGGAACATGGCTATGGGCCAAATTGCTTTTCTTGCATCTACCAGCATTTTTTTATGTTAAGGTTTGCTCATTCAGGGGTTAACGTATTGTTTCCTTTTGAATGAATAGGAACATCAATGTGGATCTACCTAGGAGCTCTAGCTGAAATGAATTACACTCTCTCTGTGTTATTTATCATCGAGACATAGTGTGGACATGTTTGATGTTTGATCAGACCATGAAAGTATATTTGTTTAGGCACCAGGCCAGACTATCATACGCTGTCATGTTTTGTGTTTAAAAGTGTGTCTGTTTCAGTGATATCGTCTTGCTGATTAACTAAATGTGACCTTTTGATGTTCTGTGTGATCACCAGACACCAGACAGCGACTACAATGTCCTTATATGTCTTGAGGAAAAGTTTTGTGATCATGAGATGATACTTCATTGTGTACTTCCTGAGAGATTTGCCTCGCATCACAATTCTCTTTTACCACAAAGATAGAAAACACATGATGTAGATGTTCTTGGGAACAATGTGGCAGCTATTGCAGGTTTATTGGGAAATCTTCAGAGATTATTTTTCACAGAGAGAGGGGAGAGAAAGGAGAGACTCACACAGAGAGAGAGAGAGAGAGAGAGAGACATCAGCCTAAACATCAGCGCCACAGGTAACTTCCACAAAGCTGTGAACGATCTGAGAGACAAGGCAAGAAGGGCATTCTATGCCATCAAAAGGATCATAAAATTCAACATACCAATTAGGATCTGGCAAAAAATACTTGAATCAGTCATAGAACCCATGCCCTTTATGGTTGTGAGGTCTGGGGTCCACTCACCAACCAAGAACTCACAAAATGGGACAAACACCAAATTGAGACTCTGCATGCAGAATTCTGCAAAAATATCCTCCGTGTACAACGTAGAACACCAAATAATGCATGCAGAGCAGAATTAGGCCGATACCCACTTATTATCAAAATCCAGAAAAGAGACGTTAAATTATACAACCACCTAAAAGGAAGCGATTCCCGAACCTTCCATAACAAAGCCATCACCTACAAAGAGATGTACCTGGAGAACAGTCCCCTAAGCAAGCTGGTCCTGGGGCCCTGTTCACAAAGAGACCCCACAGAGCCCCAGGACAGCAACACAATTAGACCCAACCAAATCATGAGAAAACAAAAAGAGAATTACTTGACACATTGGAAAGAATTAAGAAAAAAACAGAGCAACTAGAATGCTATTTGGCCCTAAACAGAGAGTACACAGTGGCAGAATACCTGACCACTGTGACTGACCCAACTTAAGGAAAGCTTTGACTATGTACAGACTCAGTGAGCATAGCCTTGCTATTGAGAAAGGCCGCCGTAGGCAGACATGGCTCTCAAGAGAAGACAGGCTATGTGCACACTTCCCACAAAATGAGGTGGTAACTGAGCTGCACTTCCTAACCTCCTGCCCAATGTATGACCATATTAGAGACACATATTTCCCTCAGATTACACAGATCCACAAAGAATTCGAAAACAAACCCGATTTTGATAAACTCCCATATCTACTGGGTGAAATTCCACAGTGTGCCATCACAGCAGCAAGATTTGTGACCTGTTGTCACAAGAAAAGGGCAACCAGTAAAAAATAAACACCATTGTAAATACAACCCATATTTATGCTTATTTATTTTCCCTTGTGTACTTTAACTATTTGTACATTGTTACAACAGTGTATATAGACATAATATGACATTTGTAATGTCTTTATTCTTTTGAAACTTCTGCATGTGTAATGTTTACTATTAATTTGTATTGTTTATTTCACTTTTGTATATTATCTACCTCACTTGCTTTGGCAATGTTAACACATGTTTCCCATGCCAATAAAGCCCCTTGAATTTAATTTAATTTAATTGAGAGAGAGAGAGAGAGAGAGAGAGAGAGAGAGAGAGAGAGAGAGAGAGAGAGAGAGAGAGCGAGAGAGAGAGAGGGAGAGAGAGAGAGAGAGAGAGAGAGAGAGAGAGAGAGAGAGAGAGAGTGTGTGTATTTGTACGTCGTTACAACACTGTATATAGACATAATATGACATTTGAAATGTCTCTACTTTGGAACTTTTGTGAGTGTAATGTTTACTGTTAATTTTATATTGTTTATTTCACTTTGGTTTATTATCTATTTCAATTGCTTTGGCAATGTAAACATACAGAACCAGTCAAAAGATTATTTTTGCTAGTTTCTACATTGTAGAATAATAGTGAAGACATCAAAACTATGAAATAACACATATGGAATCATGTAGTAACCAAAAAAGTGTAAAAATATATTTTATATTTGAGATTCTTCAAAGTAACCACCTTTTGCCTTGATGACAGCTTTGCTCACTCTTGGCATTCTCTCAATCAGCTTCATGAGGTAGTCACCTGGAATGCATTTCAATTAACAGGTGTGCCTTGTTAAAAGTTAATTTGTGGAATTTCTTTCCTTTTTAATGCATTTGAGCTGAGTTGTGTTGTGACAAGGTAGGGGTGGTATACAGAAGATACCCTATTTGGTGAAAGACCAAGTCCATATTATGGCAAGAGAAATGACAGCCCATCATTACTTTAATACATGAAGGTCAGTCAATTCGGAAAATGTCAAGAACTTTGAAAGTTTCTTCAAGTGCAGTTGCAAAAACCATCAAGCGCTATGATGAAACTGGCTCTCAAGAGGACCGCCACAGGAAAGGAAGACCCAGAGTTACCTCAGCTGCAGAGGATAAGTTCATTAGAGTTACCAGCCGCAGAAATTGCAGCCCAAATAAATGCTTCACAGAGTTCAAGTAACAGACACATCTCAACATCAACTGTTCAGAGGAGACTGCGTGAGTCAGGCCTTCATGGTCGAACTGCTGCAAAGAAACCACTACAAAAGGACACCAATAAGAAGAAGAGACTTGCTTGGGCCAAGAAACATAAGCAATGGACATTAGACCGATGGAAATCTGTCCTTTGGTCTGATAAGTCCAAATTTGAGATATTTGGTCCCAACCGATTTGTCTTTGTGAGATGCAAAGTAGGTGAACGGATGATCTCCACATGTGTGGTTCCCAGCGTGGAGGAGGAGGTTTGGGGATGCTTTTCTGGTGACACTGTCTGTGATTTATTTAGAATTCAAGGCAGACTTAACCAGCATGGCTACCACAGCATTCTGCAGCGATATGCCATTCCATCTGGTTTGCGCTTAGAGGGACTATCATTTGTTTTTCAACAGGACAATGACCCAAAACACACCTCCAGGCTGTGTAAGGGCTTTTTTAAAATTTATTTTTTATTATTATTATTTTTTTTATATAAATTTTATCCCCTTTTCTCCCCAATTTTCGTGGTATCCAATCGCTAGTAATTACTATCTTGTCTCATCGCTACAACTCCCGTACGGGCTCGGGAGAGACGAAGGTCGAAAGCCACGCGTCCTCCGAAGCACAACCCAACCAAGCCGCACTGCTTCTTAACACAGCGCGCCTCCAACCCGGAAGCCAGCCGCACCAATGTGTCGGAGGAAACACCGCGCACCTGGCCCCCTTGGTTAGCGCGCACTGCGCCCAGCCCGCCACAGGAGTCGCTGGAGCGCGATGAGACAAGGATATCCCTACCGGCCAAACCCTCCCTAACCCGGACGACGCTAGCCCAATTGTGCGTCGCCCCACGGACCTCCCGGTCGCGGCCGGCTGCGACAGAGCCTGGGCACAAACCCAGAGACTCTGGTGGCGCAGCTAGCAGTGCCCTAGACCACTGCGCCACCCGGGAGGCCGTGTAAGGGCTTTTTGACCAAGGAGAGTGATGGAGTGCTGCATCAGATGACCTGGCCTCAACAATCACCCAACCTCAACCCAATTGAGATGGTTTTGGATGAGTTGAACTGCAGAGTGAAGAAAAAGCAGCCAACAAGTGCTCAGCATATGTAGGAACTCCTTCAAGACTGTTGGAAAAGCATTCCAGGTGAAGCTGGTTGAGAGAATGCCAAGAGTGTGCAAAGCTGTCATCAAGGAAAATGGTGGCGATTTTGCAGGTTTTCCTACTTACAAAGCATGTAGAGGTCTGTAATTTTTATCAGGTACACTTCAACTGTGAGAGACCGAATCTTAAACAAAAATCCAGAAAATCACATTGTATGATTTTTAAGTAATTCATTTGCATTTTATTGCATTTTTCACTGGTTGCCCTTTTCTTGTGGCAACAGGTCACAAATCTTGCTGCTGTGATGGCACACTGTGGAATTTCACCCAGTAGATATGGGAGTTTATCAAAATCGGGTTTGTTTTCGAATTCTTTGTGGATCTGTGTAATCTGAGGGAAATATGTGTCTCTAATATGGTCATACATTGGGCAGGAGGTTAGGAAGTGCAGCTCAGTTTCCACCTCATTTTGTGGGAAGTGTGCACATAGCCTGTCTTCTCTTGAGAGCCATGTCTGCCTACGGCGGCCTTTCTCAATAGCAAGGCTATGCTCACTGAGTCTGTACATAGTCAAAGCTTTCCTTAAGTTGGGTCAGTCACAGTGGTCAGGTATTCTGCCACTGTGTACTCTCTGTTTAGGGCCAAATAGCATTCTAGTTGCTCTGTTTTTTTCTTAATTCTTTCCAATGTGTCAAGTAATTCTCTTTTTGTTTTCTCATGATTTGGTTGGGTCTAATTGTGTTGCTGTCCTGGGGCTCTGTGGGGTCTCTTTGTGAACAGAGCCCCAGGACCAGTTTGCTTAGGGTACTGTTCTCCAGGTTCATCTCTTTGTAGGTGATGGCTTTGTTATGGAAGGTTCGGGAATCGCTTCCTTTTAGGTGGTTGTATAATTTAACGTCTCTTTTCTGGATTTTGATAATAAGTGGGTATCGGCCTAATTCTGCTCTGCATGCATTATTTGGTGTTCTACGTTGTACACGGAGGATATTTTTGCAGAATTCTGCATGCAGAGTCTCAATTTGGTGTTTGTCCCATTTTGTGAAATCTTGGTTGGTGAGTGGACCCAAGACCAAACAACCATAAAGGGCATGGGTTCTATGACTGATTCAAGTATTTTTTGCCAGATCCTAATTGGTATGTTGAATTTTATGTTCCTTTTGATGGCATAGAATGCCCTTCTTGCCTTGTCTCTCAGATCGTTCACAGCTTTGTGGAAGTTACCTGTGGCGCTGATGTTTATATATATATATATATATATATATATATATATATATATATATATATATATATATATATATATATATTTATATATGGAGAGAGAGAGAGGCACAAACACAGGAATGACAAAACACTAAGATCTTGTTAGTATATAATGTCTGTTTTCTGAGAGTACTGTAACTCATATACCTGAGAGTGTTGTAACTCATATAACTGAGAGTATTGTAACTCATATAACTGCGAGTGTTGTAACTCATATACCTGAGAGTGTTGTAACTCATATAACTGAGAGTACTGTAACTCATATAACTGAGTACTGTAACTCATATAACTGAGAGTATTGTAACTCATATAACTGAGAGTACTGTAACTCATATAACTGAGAGTATTGTAACTCATATAATTGAGAGTACTGTAACTCATATACCTGAGAGTGTTGTAACTCATATAACTGAGTACTGTAACTCATATAACTGAGAGTACTGTAACTCATATAACTGAGAGTATTGTAACTCATATAACTGAGAGTACTATATCTCATATAACTGAGTACTGTAACTCATAACTGAGCGTATTGTAACTCATAGAATTGAGAGTACTGTAACTCATATAACTGAGTACTGTAACTCATATAACTGAGAGTACTGTAACTCATATAACTGAGAGTACTGTAACTCATATAACTGAGAGTACTATATCTCATATAACTGATAGTACTATATCTCATATAACTGAGTACTGTAACTCATATAACTGAGAGTACTGTAACTCATATACCTTAGTACTGTAACTCATATAACTGAGAGTACTGTAACTCATATAACTGAGAGTACTGTAACTCATAAAACTGAGAGTACTGTAACTCATATTACTGAGTACTATATCTCATAGAACTGAGAGTACTGTACCTCATATAACTGAGAGTATTGTAAATCATATAACTGAGAGTACTGTACCTCATATAACTGAGAGTGTAACTCATATAGAGATGCAGTAGAGGTCTTCTGTCATAGCAGAACATTGACTATAGATCAGTATGGGAATGATGCCTCACCGTCAGTCACTATGATTCATTTGACTTGTATATTTTTCATATAACCTCTCTTCAACCTTTATTAAAGATGCATGAAGGTGTCAGTGAAAGACTGATAATATACCCCAAAAACATTTGCATAAAAACCACAGGACGCTCCTTTCACCATATGGGCCCGGTGAAAGCATCTGAATATGTATTGTTACTGATGTTAGTGAGACCTAGTCAAATACTTTATCTGGACTTTATTCAGTTTGCCTGACACAATGGAACCAATAAAATGTATATATATATATACAGTGCCTTCAGAAAGTATTATTTTACATTCTACATTTTGTTGCGTTACAGCCTGAATTTAAAATGGATTAAATTAAGATTTTGTGTCTCTGCCCTACACACATAGTACCCCGTAATGTCTAAGTTTACACAATTAATTAAAAAATGTAATGTTGAAATGTCTTGAGTCAAGAAGATATCAACCAGTCACATAATAAGTTTCATGGACTCACGATGTGTGCAGTAATAGTGTTTAACATGATTTCTGAATGACTACCTTATCTCTGTACCACACACATACAATTATCTGAGAGGTCCTTCAGTCGAGCAGTGAATTTCAAACACAGATTCAACCACAAAGACCAGGGAGCTTTTCCAATGCCTCACAAAGAAGGGCACCTATTGGTAGATGGGGTAAAAAAAAGCAGACATTCAATATCCTTTTGAGCATGGTGAAGTTATTAATTACACTTTTGGATGGTATATCAATACACCCAGTCACTACAAAGATACAGGCGTCCTTCCTAACTCAGTTGCCTTAGAGGAAGGAAATCAGGGATTTCACCATGAGGCCAATGGTGACTTTAAAACAGTTACAGAGTTTAATGGCTGTGATAGGAGAAAACTGAGGATGGATCAACAACATTGCAGTTACTGAATAATACTCACCCAAATGACAGAGTGAAAAGAAGGAAGCCTGTACTGAATAAAAATATTCAAAAAGATGCATCCTGTTTGCAATAAGGCACTAAAGTAAAACTGGGTAAGAAATTAACTTTAATTCCTGAATACAAAGCATTTTGTTTTGGGCAAATCCAACACAACACATCAGTGAATACCACTTCATATTTTCAAGCATGGTGGTGCCTGCATCATGTTATGGGTATGCTCGTCATCGGCAAGTACTACAGAGTTTTTTTTGCATAAAAATAAACGGAACAGAGCTAAGCACAGGAAAAATCCTAGCGGACAACCTGGTTCAGTCTGCTTTCCGACAGACACTGGAGACAAATTCACCTTTCAGCAGGACGATAACCTAAAACACAAGGACAAATAGTTTCTTACCAAGACAACATTGCATGTTCCTGAGTGGCGTAGTTACATTTTTTACTTAAATTGGCTTGAAAATCTATGGCAAGACTTGAAAATGGCTGTCTAGCAATGATCAACAACCAACTTGACAGAGCTTGAAGACTAAAGTGCAAATATTGTACAACCCAGGTGTGCAAAGCGCTTAGAGACTTAGAGACCCAGAAAGACTCACAGCTGTAATTGCTGCTAAAGGTGACTGTAAGATTTATTGACCCAGGTGAGTGAATACTTATGTAAATGAGATATTTCTGTATTTCAATAAATGTGAACATGTTTCTAAAAACATATTTTCACTTTGTCATTATGGGGTATTGGGTGAGACAAATAATCTATCATGGTACTTTATATTTTTATTTTTACATAATATCACATAACATATATATTTTTATATACACATTTGAATTTATTGGATTTTTTGAAACATTTAGAGTCATAGTGCTCAGACATGTCCGGTACATATGATTACAGAACTATTACAGATGAATAACTGTTACAGATTAAATCCACCCCTCAGCTCATCCCACCTATCTCCATAGACCACCCTCTCTTGATTTCGTTGTGCCATATATTTTTCAACTGGGCTGTTATTCTGAACCTTTCTAGTTGCATATTATCAACAGATTGCGATATTAAAATGTATATTTTTGCTAAGAATATTATTATGTTGTTAATTGATTGGCTGTGGCTATCCAGATTGCCCAACAGTGCTATTTGTAGGGTTCATTTTAGAACAAGAGCTAGGAATAAATGAGGCTAGGAAACACTGTCACCACCGATAAATCCACTATAATTGAGAATTTCAATAAGCATTTTTCTACGGCTGGCCATGCTTTCCACCTGGCTACCCCTACCCGGTCAACAGCCCTGCATTCCCCACAGCAACTCGCCCAAGCCTCCCCATTTCTCCTTCACCCAAATCCAGATAGCTGATGTTCTTAAAGAACTGCAAATCCTGGACCCCTACAAATCAGACGGGCTAGACAATCTGGACCCTCTCTTTTTAAAATGATCTGCCGAAAATGTTGCAACCCCTATTACTAGCCTGTTCAATCTCTCTTTCGTATCGTCTGAGATTCCCAAAGATTGGAAAACTGCCGCGGTCATCCCCCTCTTCAAATGGGGAGACACTCTAGACCCAAATTGTTGCAGACCTATATCTATCCTACCCTGCCTTTCTAAGGTCTTCGAAAGCCAAGTCAACAAACAGATTACCAACCATTTCGAATCCCACCGTACCTTCTCCGCTATGCAATCTGGTTTCAGAGCTGGTCATGGGTGCACCTCAGCCACGCTCAAGGTCCTAAACGATATCATAACCGCCATCGACAAGAGGCATTCCTGTGCAGCCGTATTCATCGACCTTGGCAAAGGCTTTCGACTCTGTCAATCACCACATTCTTATTGGCAGACTCAACAGCCTTGGTTTCTCAAATGATTGCCTCACCTGGTTCACCAACTACTTCTCTGATTGAGTTCATTGTGTCAAATCGGAGGGCCTGTTGTCCGGACCTCTTGCAGTCTCTATGGGGGTGCCACAGGGTTCAATTCTCGGGCCGACTCTCTTCTCTGTATACATCAATGATGTCGCTCTCGCTGCTGGTGATTCTCTGATCCACCTCTACGCACACGACACCATTCTGTATACTTCTAGCCCTTCTTTGGACACTGTGTTAACTAATCTCCAGACAAGCTTCAATGCCATACAACTCTCCTTCCGTGGCCTCCAACTGCTCTTGAATGCAAGTAAAACTAAATGCATGCTCTTCAACCGATCACTGCCCGCACCTGCCCGCCCGTCCACCATCACTACTCTGGACGGTTCTGACTTAGAATATGTGGACAACTACAAATACCTAGGTGTCTGGCTAGACTGTAAACTCTCCTTCCAGACTCACATTAAGCATCTCCAATCCAAAATTAAATCTAAAATCGGCTTCCTATTTTGCAAACAAAGCATCCTTCACTCATGCTGCCAAACATACCCTCGTAAAACTGACCATCCTACCGATCTTCGACTTCAGCGATGTCATCTACAAAATAGCCTCCAACACTCTAATCAGCAAATTGGATGCAGTCTATCACAGTGCCATACTTTTTGTCACCAAAGCCCCATATACTACCCACCACTGCGACCTGTACGCTCTCGTTGGCTGGCCATCGCTTCATACTCGTCGCCAAACCCACTGGCTCAGGTCATCTCAAAGTCTCTGCTAGGTAAAGCCCTGCCTTATCTCAGCTCACTGGTCACCATAGCAGCACCCACCCGTAGCACGCGCTCCAGCAGGTATATCTCACTGGTCACCCGTAAAGCCAATTCCTCCTTTGGCCGCCTTTCCTTCCAGTTCTCTGCTGCCAATGACTGGAACAAACTGCAAAAATCACTGAAGCTGGAGACCCATATCTCCCTCACTAGCTTTAAGCACCAGTTGTCAGAGCAGCTCACAGATCACTGCACCTGTACATAGCCCATCTGTAAACAGCCCATCCAACTTCCTCATCCCCATACTGTATTTATTTATTTATCTTGCTCCTTTGCACCCCAGTATCTCTACTTGCACATTCATCTTCTGCACATCTACCATTCCAGTGTCTAATTGCTATATTGTAATTACTTCGCCACCATGGCCTATTTATTGCCTTACCTCCCTTATCTTACCTCATTTGCACTCACTGTATATATATTTTTATTTGTTCTACTGTATTATTGACTGTATGTTTGTATATTCCATGTTTATCTCTGTGTTGTTGTATGTGTCGAACTGCTGTGCTTTATCTTGGCCAGGTCGCAGTTGTAAATGAGAACTTGTTCTCAACTAGCTTACATGGTTAAATAAAGGTGAAATATTATTATATATTTTTTTTAATGACATTTGTTATGACACTCCTGAACCTGTGACCAGAAACCAGCTGCAAGGGGGCAATACCAAAAAGTAGATGATCCATCTCTTCACAGAAAATTCTGCATAGCTGATATGGTTGTATGCCCCATATACTGTATATATAACATTTTGTTGGTAGCAAGAATTTTGTAAAATAATTTTAATTTAGAAACTCTAATTGTTGAATCAAGTGCCATGGGATCGGAACATCAAAGATGTCTTCTCAGCATTTTTGTAACCTGTTTGATGTAGCTGTCCTCAAATGGAACTGTTTAAAAAAAAAAAAAAATATGAAAATGTTGATGTTATTAGAAAAACTAATAATCATCTAATTTTGATCTTTAATATAGGGCAGACAAACAAGTTCCTTACCTTCTCCACCTTCCACTTGCCTTCTCCATTTCTGCGCTAATGCTACAATCAATTGGTTATAACTTTGTATTGAGCAAACATTCCCATATATTTTAGATAGCTGCATGTGTGACGTAACACCACCATTCATATTCATTATATAATTAATAAAAATAATGAATACATTTTTTTAAATGTTTTTTTTAATCAATTAGTGTATTTGAGTTTAACCATAATTGTTTTTTATTTTCTTGAGGCTGAAATGTAAATTGTAATCGTTTATATGGCTTGGTTGAGAAAGGGCTATGCTTTGAACTAGGTTAAATTTTTAATTAACTGAAAATGAGAGGTTGTAATCTGCATGAAGGTAAAAAAGCGATTTTGTAATGAAGGATGACCCTGTCTTAAAAGTCTACTGGAAAACCATTTTGGGCTTAAGTATAACTTTTGTATGAGTGACGCTTTTAGTGAGAGGTTCAATGCTTTAATATTTAATAATTTCAGCCACCAAACTCATATTCATTATATAAATAGGCATGTTTAATTTTGTCTGGTTTACCATTCCAAATACATTATAATAATTTTTGCTCATATAATTTAAGAAACGAGTCATCTGGAGTAATCAGGGCCATAAGTAGGTAAGTAAACTGTGATATGACTGATGAGTTAATCAGTGTGATTTTTCCATAAATAGACAGGTATTTACCTCTCCATGGTTGCAAGATCTTGTTTATTTTGGTAAACTTTCTATTGAAATTAGTCTTGGTAAGTTATTTTTATATCTTTAGGGATATGAATATTAAGTATGTCTACTTCACCGTCACACCGTTTTATAACTACAGGGTAATGTCATAATGAAGTTTTAGTCCAGAGAGGCTAGAGAAATGATCTAGATCGTCAATGAGACTACACAGTTATCCAGAACTTATGAAAAACTTGTCATCGGCATACGTTGGCACTTTTGTTTTTAGGCCGTGGATTTCCTAACCCTTGATCTTATTCTTGATCTGATCTTAAGAGAGAGCATTTCGATGGCCATAACAAATACATTTGGAGATAATGGACATCCTTGTTTATCCTATAGAATCATAAGTGCAAACCCTTCAGGCACGCTAGAGCAAACCCTTCAGGCACGCTAGAGCAAACCCTTCAGGCACGCTAGAGCAAACTTCAGGCACGCTAGAGCAAACCCTTCAGGCACGCTAGAGCAAACCCTTCAGGCACGCTAGAGCAAACCCTTCAGGCACGCTAGAGCAAACCCTTCAGGCACGCTAGAGCAAACCCTGCAGGCACGCTAGAGCAAACCCTGCAGGCACGCTAGAGCAAACCCTGCAGGCACGCTAGAGCAAACTTCAGGCACGCTAGAGCAAACTTCAGGCACGCTAGAGCAAACCCTGCAGGCACGCTAGAGCAAACTTCAGGCACGCTAGAGCAAACCCTTCAGGCACACTAGAGCAAACCCTTCAGGCACGCTAGAGCAAACCCTTCAGGCACGCTAGAGCAAACCCTTCAGGCACGCTAGAGCAAACCCTGCAGGCACGCTAGAGCAAACCCTGCAGGCACGCTAGAGCAAACCCTTCAGGCACGCTAGAGCAAACCCTGCAGGCACGCTAGAGCAAACTTCAGGCACGCTAGAGCAAACTTCAGGCACGCTAGAGCAAACCCTTCAGGCACGCTAGAGCAAACGTCAGGCACGCTAGAGCAAACCCTTCAGGCACGCTAGAGCAAACCCTTCAGGCACGCTAGAGCAAACCCTTCAGGCACGCTAGAGCAAACCCTTCAGGCACGCTAGAGCAAACGTCAGGCACGCTAGAGCAAACCCTTCAGGCACGCTAGAGCAAACTTCAGGCACGCTAGAGCAAACTTCAGGCACGCTAGAGCAAACTTCAGGCACGCTAGAGCAAACTTCAGGCATGCTAGATAGTATCTGAACCCAGTTCTGAGGTTAGTTAGTACAGAGGTATGCAGATGGAATCTCTGCAGTGCTTTTTAGGAGAAGGACAACAACAGTTAATGAACCAACAGTAAGGCTGTAGTTCTTCAGTGGAAAATATTCCAGCAGGTTGTGATGATTCACACATAGAGACAGGAACCTGTGGAATATTCATGACGTATGCTTTTCACTTCCTTTCATTTGATTTATCCGCAAAGGATGTGTTTGTTTGAAGTGTTTCATTTCTCTCTGCAGTCTTATGCCGGGTCAAACGAGGATTCCTTCAGCCTATATCAACGTAATTGGGGTGTGCTGTGCGTGTGTGTGTGCTTGCATGTGTGTTCCTATTTGCTTTTCTGTGTAATGTCCACACCAGATAGTGGTGTTTCCCTGCTCCCTCCAGCAATCCTGATGTCTTGCCAAGAAAGGGAGTTGAGCCTTCAAAGAAAATCAAAGTGTTGTTGGGTTGCATCAGGTTTCCAGCTCTATAAACACAGTCACGACACTGGGCAATGGGATTCTGGTTCAACTAACTTTATACATTGTAGAATGTACAAGGCTATGAACTTCTGACCCCGAACATCAATCTACAGTGACAGTGTCCCATTATTCATAATAACATACTGTATACTGTACCGTACCAGCGTGCTACTTAGAGTTGACTCATGCTAGTATGAAATCTATAACGTGGATATTGGAACCCCCACATAGAATATGTTGACTCTCACCTCAAAGACTTCCCTGGCTGAAGGTGTGATGGCATACTTACCAGTACTAGTGTGCTCATTGTGCTAGGTAGGGTACACTTAAGCCCTACTTAGTCCAAGGACCACTCACCATATGGAAGGAATACATATAATGGATACTGGTGTTGACTCCCACATTAGAGAATTCCCTTTCTGACAGTATGATGAAATATGACAGTAGCCATATGTTCCATGTTTCCTCCCCCCCAGGACTGACACAGGAGACTGAACAGACTGCCATGCTGCTGATTTCAGCAATGTGGTATAATTATTCACACTCTAATGACATCTTACTGGACACCTGTCATCCTCCATCCTCTCAATTCAATTCAAGGGGCTTTATTGGCATGGGGAACATATGTTAACATTGCCAAAGCAAGTGAGGTAGATAATATACAAAAGTGAAATAAACAATAAAAATGAACAGTAAACATTACACTCACAGAAGTTCCAAAAGAATAAAGACATTACAAATGTCATATTATGTCTATATACACTGTTGTAACAATGTGCAAATGGTTAAAGTACAAAAGGGAAAATAAATAAACATAAATATGGGTTGTATTTACAATGGTGTTTGTTCTGACTGGTTTCCCTTTTCTTGTGGCAACAGGTCACAAATCTTGCTGCTGTGATGGCACACTGTGGTATTTCACACAGTAGATATGGAAGATCTATGTAATCTGAGGGAAATATGTGTCTTTAATATGGTCATACATTTGGCAGGAGGTTAGGAAGTGCAGCTCAGTTTCCACCTCATTTTGTGGGCAGTGTGCACATAGCCTGTCTTCTCTTGAGAGCCATGTCTGCCTGCGGCGGACTTTCTCAATAGCAAGGCTATGCTCACTGAGTCTGTACATAGTCAAAGCTTTCCTTAAGTTTGGTCAGTCACAGTGGTCAGGTATTCTGCCACTGTGTACTCTCTGTTTAGGGCCAACTAGCATTCTAGTTTGCTCTGTTTTTTCGTTAATTCTTTCCAATGTGTCAAGTAATTATCTTGTTGTTTTCTCATGATTTGGTTGGGTCTAATTGTGTTGCTGTCCTGGGGTTCTGTGGGGTCTGTTTGTGTTTGTGAACAGAGCCCCAGGACCGCCTTGCTTAGGGGACTGTTATCCAGGTTCATCTCTCTGTAGGTGATGGCTTTGTTATGGAAGGTTTGGGAAGGTTCGCTTCCTTTTAGATGGTTGAAGAATTTAAAGGCTCTTTTCTGGATTTTGATTATTAGCGTGTATCGGCCTAATTCTGCTCTGCATGCATTATTTGGTGTTTTACGTTGTACACTGAGGATATTTTTGCAGAATTCTGCATGCAGAGTCTCAATTTGGTGTTTGTCCCATTTTGTGAAATCTTGGTTGGTGAGTGGACCCAAGACCAAACAACCATAAAGGGCATGGGTTCTATGACTGATTCAAGTATTTTTAGCCAGATCCTAATTGGTATGTCGAATTTTATGTCCCTTTTGATTGCGTAGAAGGCCCTTCTTGCCTTGTCTCTCTGATCGTTCACAGCTTTGTGGAAGTTACCTGTGGCGCTGATGTTTAGGCCAAAGTATGTATAATTTTTTGTGTGCTGTAGGTGGACGGTGTCAAGATGGATTTTTTAAATTTGTGGTCCTGGCGACTGGACCTTTTTTGGAACACCATCTCTCTCCTCTCTTTGTAGTAAGCAGCCATATTGGGAGTCTCTCTCTCTGTCCCTCTCTCCCTCTCTCCATTCAATTCAAAAGGCTTTATTGGCATGGGAAACATATGTTTACATTGTGCAAGTGAAATAGATAATAAACAATCAGATATAAACAGTTTTAACAAAAGTTTTAAAAGAATATAGACTTTTCAAATGTTATATTATTGGCTATGGACAATGTACCAATGTGCAAATAGTTGGAAGTATGAAAAGGAAAATAAATAAACAGATAAATGTATATATCTCTTTCTTTCTGTCTCTGTCTGTCTGTCTGTCTGTCTGTCTGTCTGTCTGTCTGTCTGTCTGTCTGTCTGTCTGTCTGTCTGTCTGTCTGTCTGTCTGTCTGTCTGTCTGTCTGTCTGTCTGTCTATCTTTCTTTCTGTCCACACATAGGGAGAGATGAATGGGCCAAATGAGATTTTAATGCATAATGTGGTTTTAGCGTTATTGCCGACAAAGGCTTTAGTGAGAAAGTGATAACCTGCAGGCAGCTTCCTTATTGCAGAAGAGAGATTGCGACAATGTGTCAGAGGACCTTAAAAGGTCTAATTGTGTGACTGAGGATATGTCCTGCAGGCTTATATTAACTGACTGCAGTCTCACTCTGCCTGCCTGGGACTCCGTGTCTCTGTCTGTCTGTTTCTGTCTATTGCTGTTTCTCTATCTCTGCCTGCCTGGGACTCTGTGGCTCTGTCTGTCTGTTTCTGTCTGTCTGTCTCTCTCTGTGTCTATCACTGTTTCTCTATCTCTGTCTGTCTGTCTGTCTGTCTGTCTGTCTGTCTGTCTGTCTGTCTGTCTGTCTGTCTGTCTGTCTGTCTGTCTGTCTGTCTGTCTGTCTGTCTGTCTGTCTGTCTGTGTCTAACTCTGTGTCTCTCTCTGTCGATCTCCGTCTGTCTCTCTCTCTGTCTATCACTGTCTGTCTGTCTCTCTCTGTCTATCTCTGTATGTCTGCCTCTGTATATCACTGCCTGTCTGTCTGTCTCTCTCTCTCTGTCTATCACTGTCTGTCTGTCTCTCTCTTTCTGTCTCTCTCTTTCTGTCTCTCTCTTTCTGTCTGTCTGTCTGTCTGTCTGTCTGTCTGTCTGTCTGTCTGTCTGTCTGTCTGTCTGTCTGTCTGTCTGTCTGTCTGTCTGTCTGTCTGTCTGTCTGTCTGTCACTGTCTGTCACTGTCTATCACTGTCTGTCTGTCTGTCTCTCTCTGTTTCTGTCTGTCTGTCTATCTCTGTCTGTCTGCCTCTGTATATCACTGTCTGTCTGTCTGTCTGTCTGTCTGTCTGTCTCTCTTTATGTCTATCACTGTCTGTATGTCTCTCTGTCTGCCTCTGTCTATCACTGTCTGTCTGTCTGTCTCTATCTGTCTGTCTCTCTCTGTCTATCACTGTCTGTCTGTCTCTCTCTGTCTATCTCTGTGTCTCTCTGTCAATCTCTGTCTGTCTTTCTCTCTGTCTATCTCTGTCTGTCTGCCTCTGTATATCACTGTCTGTCTGTCTCTCTCTCTCTGTCTATCACTGTCTGTCTATCTCTGTCTGTCTGCCTCTGTCTATCACTGTCTGTCTGTCTCTATCTGTATGTCTGTCTGTCTCTGTCTGTCTGCCTCTGTCTATCACTGTATGTCTGTCTCTCTCTGTCTATCTCTGTCTGTCTGCCTCTGTCTATCACTGTCTGTCTGTCTCTATCTGTATGTCTGTCTGTCTCTGTCTGTCTGCCTCTGTCTATCACTGTCTGTCTGTCTCTCTCTGTCTGTCTGCCTCTGTCTGCCTCTGTCTGTCGCTGTCTGTCTCTGTCAAATCAAATCAAATTTATTTATATAGCCCTTCTTACATCAGCTGATATCTCAAAGTGCTGTACAGAAACCCAGCCTAAAACCCCAAACAGCAAGCAATGCAGGTGTAGAAACACGGTGGCTAGGAAAAACTCCCTAGAAAGGCCAAAACCTAGGAAGAAACCTAGAGAGGAACCAGGCTATGAGGGGTGGCCAGTCCTCTTCTGGCTGTGCCGGGTGGAGATTATAACAGAACATGGCCAAGATGTTCAAATGTTCATAAATGACCAGCATGGTCAAATAATAATAATCACAGTAGTTGTCGAGGGTGCAGCAGGTCAGCACCTCAGGAGTAAATGTCAGTTGGCTTTTCATAGCCGATCATTAAGAGTATCTCTACTGCTCCTGCTGTCTCTAGAGAGTTGTAAACAGCAGGTCTGGGACAGGTAGCACGTCCGGTGAACAGGTCAGGGTTCCATAGCCGCAGGCAGAACAGTTGAAACTGGAGCAGCAGCACGGCCAGGTGGACTGGGGACAGCAAGGAGTCATCATGCCAGGTAGTCCTGAGGCATGGTCCTAGGGCTCAGGCCCCCGAGAGAGAGAAATAAAGAGAGAAAGAGAGAATTAGAGAGAGCATACTTAAATTCACACAGGACACCAGATAAGACAGGAGAAGTACTCCAGATATCACAAACTGACCCTAGCCCCCGACACATAAACTACTGCAGCATAAATACTGGAAGCTGAGACAGGAGGGGTCAGGAGACACTGTGGCCCCATCCGATGATACCCCCGGACAGGGCCAAACAGGAAGGATATAACCCCACCCACTTTGCCAAAGCACAGCCCCCACAGCACTAGAGGGATATCTTCAACCACCAACTTACCATCCTGAGACAAGGCCGAGTATAGCCCACAAAGATCTCCGCCACGGCACAACCCAAGGGGGGGCGCCAACCCAGACAGGAAGATCACGTCAGTGACTCAACCCACTCAAGTGACGTACCCCTCCTAGGGACGGCATGAAAGAGCACCAGTAAGCCAGTGACTCAGCCCCTGTAATAGGGTTAGAGGCAGAGAATCCCAGTGGAGAGAGGGGAACCGGCCAGGCAGAGACAGCAAGGGCGGTTCGTTGCTCCAGAGCCTTTCTGTTCACCTTCACACTCCTGGGCCAGACTACACTCAATCATATGACCCACTGAAGAGATGAGTCTTCAGTAAAGACTTAAAAGTTGAGACCGAGTCTGCGTCTCTCACATGGGTAGGCAGACCATTCCATAAAAATGGAGCTCTATAGGAGAATGCCCTGCCTCCAGCTGTTTGCTTAGACATTCTAGGGACAATTAGGAGGCCTGCGTCTTGTGACCGTAGCGTACGTGTAGGTATGTACGGCATTACCAAATCGGTAAGATAGGTAGGAGCAAGCCCATGTAATGCTTTGTAGGTTAGCAGTAAAACCTTGAAATCAGCCCTTGCCTTAACAGGAAGCCAGGGTAGGGAGGCTAGCACTGGAGTAATATGATACAATTTTTGGGTTCTAGTCAGGATTCTAGCAGCCGTATTTAGCACTAACTGAAGTTTATTTAGTGCTTTATCCGGGTAGCCGGAAAGTAGAGCATTGCAGTAGTCTAACCTAGAAGTAACAAAAGCATGGATTAATTTTTCTGCATAATTTTTGAACAGAAAGTTTCTAATTTTTGCAATGTTACGTAGATGGAAAAAAGCTGTCCTTAAAATAGTCTTGATATGTTCGTCAAAAGAGAGATCAGGGTCCAGAGTAACGCCGAGGTCCTTCACAGTTTTATTTGAGATGACTTTACAACCATCAAGATTAATTGTCAGATTCAACAGAAGATCTCTTTGTTTCTTGGGACCTAGAACAAGCATCTCTGTTTTGTCCGAGTTTAAAAGTAGAAAGTTTGCAGCCATCCACTTCCTTATGTCTGAAACACAGGCTTCTTGCGAGGGCAATTTTGGGGCTTCACCATGTTTCATTGAAATGTACAGCTGTGTGTCATCCGCATAGCAGTGAAAGTTAACATTATGTTTTCGAATGACATCCCCAAGAGGTAAAATATATAGTGAAAACAATAGTGGTCCTAAAACGGAACCTTGAGGAACACCGAAATGTACAGTTGATTTGTCAGAGGACAAACCATTCACAGAGACAAACTGATATCTTTCCGACAGATAAGATCTAAACCAGGCCAGAACTTGTCCGTGTAGACCAATTTGGGTTTCCAATCTCTCCAAAAGAATGTGGTGATCGATGGTATCAAAGGCAGCACTAAGGTCTAGGAGCACGAGGACAGATGCAGAGCCTCGGTCTGTCTGTCTCTGTCTGTCTCTTTCTGCCCCTGTCTGCCCCTGTCTGTCTCTGTATGTCTCTGTCTCATTCTCAATTCAATTCAAAGGGCTTTATTGACATAGGAAACATGTGTTTATATTGCCAAAGCAAGAGAAATATGTCATTAACAAAAGTAAACTAAACAATAAAAGTAAACATTACACTCACAAAAGATCCAAAGGAATAGAGATATTTCAAATGTCATATTATGGCTATATAGAAGTGTTGTAACGATGTGAAAATAGTTAAAGTACATTTGGTTGGGTCTAACTGTCAGTCACAGTGGTCAGGTATTCTGCCACTGTGTACTCTCTGTTTAGGGCCAACTAGCATTCTAGTTTGCTCTGTTTTTTCGTTAATTCTTTCCAATGTGTCAAGTAATTATCTTGTTGTTTTCTCATGATTTGGTTGGGTCTAATTGTGTTGCTGTCCTGGGGTTCTGTGGGGTCTGTTTGTGTTTGTGAACAGAGCCCCAGGACCGCCTTGCTTAGGGGACTGTTATCCAGGTTCATCTCTCTGTAGGTGGTAACTTTGTTATGGAAGGTTTGGGAATCGCTTCCTTTTAGGTGGTTGTAGAATTTAACAGCTCTTTTCTGGATTTTGATAATTAGCGGGTATCGGCCTAATTCTGCTCTGCATGCATTATTTGGTGTTTTACGTTGTACACAGGGGATATTTTTGCAAAATTCTGCATGCAGAGTCTCAATTTGGTGTTTGTCCCATTTTGTGAATTCTTGGTTGGTGAGTGGACCCCAGACCTCACAACCATAAAGGGCAATGGGTTCTATGACTGATTCAAGTATTTTTAGCCAGATCCTAATTGGTATGTCGAATTTTATGTTCATTTTGATGGCGTAGAAGGCCCTTCTTGCCTTGTCTCTCAGATTGTTCACAGCTTTGTGGAAGTTACCTGTGGCGCTGATGTTTAGGCCAAGGTATGTATTGTTTTTTGTGTGCTGTAGGTGGACGGTGTCAAGATGGAATTTGTATTTGTGGTCCTGGCAACTGGACCTTTTTTGGAACACCATCATTTTTTGTCTTACTGAGATTTACTGTCAGGGCCCAGGTCTAACAGAATCTGTGCAGAATATCTAAGTGCTGCTGTAGGCCCTCCTTGGTTGGGGACAGAAGCACCAGATCATCAGCAAACAGTAGACATTTGACTTCAGATTCTAGTAGGGTGAGGCCGGCTGCTGCAGACTGTTCTAGTGCCCTCGCCAATTCGTTGACATATGTGTTGAAGAGGGTGGTGCTCAAGCTGCATCCCTGTTTCACCCCATGGCCCTGTGGAAAGAAATGTATGTGTTTTTTGCCAATTTTAACCGCACATTTGTTGTTTGTGTACATGGATTTTATAGTGTTGTAGGTTTTTACACAACTTTTCATCAATTTGTATAGCAGACCTTCATGCCAAATTGAGTCAAAAGCTTTTTTGAAATCAACAAAGTATGAGAATACTTTGCCTTTGTTCTAGTTTGTTCGTGAATTAGTGTGTTTAGGGTGAAAACGTGGTCTGTCGTATGGTAATTTGGTAAAAAAACGATTTGACATTTGCTCAGTACATTGTTTTCACTGAGGAAATGTTCGAGTCTGCTGTTAATGATAATGCAGAGGATTTCCCCAAGGTTGCTGTTGACGCATATCCCACGGAAGTTATTGGGGTCAAATTTGTCTCCACTTTTGTGGATTGGGGTGATCAGTCCTTGGTTCCAAATATTGGGGAAGATGCCAGAGCTAAGGATGATGTTAAAGAGTTTAAGAGCTGATTCTAAGATGTGTAATTGGTCATGTATATATTTTTGCTGTTTGTTCTTTGTTCTTTGTTATAGAGCTAAAGGGATTGGAGAAGTGGTTTATTCACACATCTCCGTTTTGGATAGATAACTCTCCGTGTTGTTGTTTGTTTAGTGTGTTCTAATTTTCCCAGAAGTGGTTAGATTGTATGGATTCTTCAATTACATTGAGCTGATTTCTGAAGTGCTGTTCCTTCTTTTTCCCATCGTGTATTTCTGTATCATTTAAGTGATTCGCCATAGTGAAGGTGTACTGTAGGCTCAGGTTTTCTGGGTCTCTATGTTTTTGTTTGGATAGGTTTCTCAATTTCTTTGTTAGGTTTTTGCATTCTTCATCAAACAATTTGTCATTGTTGTTAACTTTCTTAGGTTGTCTGCTTGAAATTTTTAGATTTGATAGGGAAGCTTTAGGTTAAATATACTGTTTTGGTTTTCTACTACCAAGTTTACACCTTCACTATTACAGTGGAACATTTTGTCCAGGAAGTTGTCTAAAAGGGATTGAATTTGTTGTTGCCTAATTGTTTTTTGGTAGGTTTCTACACTACTTTTCTTCCATCTATAGCGTTTCTTAATTTTATGCAGTTCCTTTGGCTTTGATGCCTCATGATTGAGTATGTCTCCGTTCAAGTAGACTGTGATTTTGCTGTGATCTGATAGGGGTATCAGTAGACTGTGATTTTGCTGTGATCTGATAGGGGTATCAGTAGACTGTGATTTTGCTGTGATCTGATAGGGGTATCAGTGGGATGACTGTGAACGCTCTGAGAGACTCTGGGTTGAGGTCAGTGATAAAGCAGTCTACAGTACTACTGCCAAGGGATGAGCTGTAGTTGTACCTACCGTAAGAGTCTCCTCAAAGCCTACCATTGACTATGCACAGACCCAGCGTGTGACAGAATTGCAGGAGTTGTGACCTGTTTTTGTTGGTTGTTTTGTCATAGTTGTATCTAGGGGGGCATATTGGGGGTTGAATGTTGTCACCTCCAGGTAGGTGTTTGTCCCCTTGTTCCCCTGTGTGCTGAGGGTGACATTCACCACAGACTAGGACTATGCCCCCAGGCCTGGAAATGGTTGATCTCCACCTCTAGGATGGAGAAGCTGTCATCGTTAAAGTATGGGGATTCTATTGGGGGGATATAGGTAGCACTCATGAGGAGATCATTTCCTTATTAATTTCCAGCCAGATGTAAAATGTTTCTGTTCTAACTCATTTAATAGAGTGGATTAGTTCTGATCTATAACTAGTTAGCATACCCCTTGAGTCTCTTCCATGTTTCAGACCTGGTAGTTTGGTGGATGGGACTACCAGCTCTCTGTAACCTAGTGGGCAACCAATGGGTCCGTCTCCGCTATACCATGTTTCTTGTAAGATGTCAACGTCTGTATTTCTGATTTCTTTGATGAAGTCTTGGTTCCTGCTCTTTAGGCCAAATGCAGATGACCTCTGACCTTGTATATTCCAGGATGAGATAGTAAATACTTTGTGTTCCATAGTGTCTAGTGTTGTTTTCCTGTGGCTCGGACCATTACGGTAGGTGTGAGCAGAGCATGTTGAGCATCTAATACATACCACTTAGGTCGCAGGATGGACCTTGAGCGGGTGTATTAGTGGGGGTTGGGCCGGTGTATTAGTGGGGGTTGGGCCGGTGTATCAGTGGGGGTTGTGCCGGTGTATTAGTGGGGGTTGGGCCGGTGTATCAGTGGGGGTTGGGCCGGTGTATTAGTAGGGGTTGGGCCGGTGGCTCTGCTCATGGCCTGGGCTTACAGTATGTGCGGTTGTCATGTTGAGGCCCTTGCTGCAGAGGCAGGGTGCATGGGGGGGGGGGGCATAAGACTGATCTGGGGGGGCTTATATAGGGTGTGGCTAGGGTTTGTTTGGGGAGGTGTCGACTCTCTCTCAATTCAATTTAAATTAAATGAATTCCTCTCTCTTTCTCTCTCTCTCTCTCTCTCTCTCTCTCTCTCTGTCTCTCGCTCACACTCTCTCTCTCTCTCTCTCTCTCTCTCTCTCTCTCTCTCTCTCTCTCTCTCTCTCTCTCTCTCTCTCTCTCTCTCTCTCTCTCTCTCTCTCTCTCTCTCTCTCTCTCTCTGTACACTCCACTCTGTCTCTTTCGCTCTGTCTCTGTTTCTCTCTCTCTCTATCTCACACTCAGGCTTCAGGGAGAATGATGATATGACGTCTCAGGATATTTGACATGTCTGAAGTTATTTGAGTTTGCCGTTTTCAAAGTAAAAAACGTCATCAACAGTTTTATAACTGTAGTTGTATAAGAAGTTGTATTATAAGAGCTTTTTAACGTTTGGACCTACCCATTCAAGAGTTTTTCTTATTTTTTACTGTTTTTACTATTTTCTACATTGTAGAATGTGGTAACCAAAAAGTGTTAAACAAGTCAAAATATGTTTTATATTTTAGATTCTTCAAAGTAGCCACCCTTTGCCTTGATGACAGCTTTGCACACTCTTGGCATTCTCTCAACCAACTTCACCTGGAATGCTTTTCCAACAGTCTTGAAGGAGTTCCCACATATGCTAAGCACTTGTTGGCTGTTTATCCTTCACTCTGCGATCCATCTCATCCCAAACCATCTCAATTGGGTTGAGGTCGGGTGATTGTGGAGGCCAGGTCATCTGATGCAGCACTCCATCACTATCCTTATTGGTCAAATAGCCCTTACACAACCTGGAGGTGTGTTTTGGGTCATTGTCCTGTTAAAAAACAAATGATAGTCCCACTAAGCGCAAATCAGATGGGATGGCGTATCACTGCAGAATGCTGTGGTAGCCATGTTGGTTAAGTCTGCCTTGAATTCTAAATAAATCACTGACAGTGTCACCAGCAAAGCACCATCACACCTCCTACTCCATGCTTCACGGTGGGAACCATAAATGCGGAGATCATCCGTTCACCTACTCTGCGTCTCACAAAGACATGGCGGTTGGAACCAAAACCTCACATTTGGATTCATCAGACCAAAGGACAGATTTACACTGGTCTAATGTCCATTGGCCCAAGCAAGTCTCTTCTTCTTATTGGTGTATTTTAGTTGTGGTTTCTTTGCAGCAATTCGACCATGAAGGCCTGATTCACGCAGTCTCCTCTGAACAGTTGATGTTGAGATGTGTCTTTTACTTGAACTCTGTGTGTATAATCGAAGAATAAAGCTTTATAACTGTAGTTTATAACTGTTTAATTACAGACTAACTGTTTCTCTGTGCGTAAGAGCTTTAGAATTATATAATATCAGTTTATAACTGTTTAATAAGAGTCATTTTGTATTTCTGTGTGTCTCAGAGTGAAGCAGAAGAAGTCCAAGCCTCAGCACCTGAAGATCAACAGTAGTATGGGGAGCTGTGAGAACCTGCCTACCCAGCGTTCACCCCTACACTCCTCCGACCATCGCTCCCTCCGTTCCTTTTTCTTCCCCACCTTCATGCCCTCCACTCCCCCCGTCTACTCCGACGCAAGTAAGTACCCTTTTTATAACACTAAGACTTACAGTATAGTACTCGTTAGTCTAGGAGTGTTCAATTTGATCTGCAAATGGCCGATGTGGGTGCAGGGAGTAACTCACCTGATTCAACTAATACAATCTTGATTGAAGATTGTCATTGCTTGGCTAGTTGAATCAGGGGTGTTATCTAGTGTGCAGTGGTTTAAAGTACTTAAGTAAAAATACTTGAAAGTACTACTTAAGTCGTTTTTTGGGGTATCTGTACTCCTAACTTGACTATGTATGTTTTTGACAACTTTTACTTTTACTTCACTACAGTCCTAAAGAAAATTATATACTTTTAACTCCATACATTTTCCCTGACACCCAAAAGTACTCTTTACATTTTGAATGCTTAGCAGGACAGGAAAATGAACAAATTCACACACTTATCAAAAGAACATCCTTGGTCATCCCTACAGCCCCTGATCTGGCGGACTCACTAAACACATGCTTGGTTTGTAAATGATGTCTGAGTGTTGGAGTGTTTCCCTAGCTATCCGTAAAATTAAATTAAACAGGAAAATGATGCCTTCTGATTTGCTTAATATAATGAATTTGAAATTATTTATACTTTTACTTTTACTTTTGATACTTAAGAATATATTAGCGATTACATTTACTTTTGATACTTAAGTATATTTCAAACCAAATACTTTTAGAGTTTTACTCAAGTAGTATTTTACTGGGTGACTTTCACTTTTTCTTGAGTAATTTTCTATTAAGGTATCTTACTTTTACTCAAGTATGACAATTGGGTACTTTCTCCACCACTACTAGTGTGTTACATGATTGTCCACTGTCTGTCTACAGGTCTTTCTCTAGTCATTTCTTTATGGGAGTACAACGTTTCAGGAGAAGACCCAGATGCAGACAGTGTTGAAGTCACAAGAGTGTATTACTAGAACAGGGGGCAGGGAAAACGACAGGTCAAGGGCAGGCAGAGGTCAGTAATCTAGATCAGAGTCCATAAGGTACAGAACGACAGGCAGTCTCGGGGACAGGGCAGGCAGAGGTCAGTAATCTAGATCAGAGTCCATAAGGTACAGAACGACAGGCAGTCTCGGGGGCAGGGCAGGCAGAGGTCAGTAATCCTGTTCAGAGTCCATAAGGTACAGAACGGCAGGCAGGCTCAGTGTCAGGGCAGGCAGAATGGTCAAAACTGGGAAAACTAGAAAACAGGAAATAGAAAGAGACAGGAGCAAGGGGAAAAAACGCTGGTAGGCTTGACAAACAAAACAAACTGGCAACAGACAAACAGAGAACACAGGTATAAATACAGTGGGGATAATGGGGAAGATGGGCGACACCTGGAGGGGGGTGGAGACAAGCAAGCACAAAGACAGGTGAAACAGATCAGGGAGTTTAGGGAGTTTAGAGTCCTAGCCATACTTAAACACATAACAAGCATAACAATCGGTCCTGAACGAGAGAGCGAGACGGGGACGATGTGAGGAGACTGAGAATGACGGAAGGAGGCAGGGACAGGGATGTCAGGGAATGAAATATGGCCTTCGATAGGGGATCTGAATGGGTCTAGACTCTGACTAATAGTCCTTAATTCATTGTTTGGGGTTTTAGGCTTGGTTTCTGTATAGCACTTTGTGACATCGGCTGATGTAAAAAAGGCTTTAGAAATACATTTGATTGATTGATTGATTGTCAGGTATTACCATGAACGTCTGGATTCACTTGTGGACTCAAGATGGTATACGAGAAGCAGCAGGAAGTACACAGACTCCTACATAGGCTATACATACACAAAACAAAGATAATGCATTATGGTTATCGCTCAAGATGAGGCGTCTACTTCAATTAATCTCCTGCAACATAAAATGGGATGAATGACGTGTCTGTTTGTGTGTTTTTGTAGGGAGTGAAAGAGGGAGAGAAAAGGGGAAGAGAGAGAGAGTCAGACAAACAGAGAGAGAGTTTAGGATAGAGAGAGAAAGAATGAGAGAGCAGGAGAGAGAGAGTCAGACAGACGGACAGAGAGAGAGATAGTTTAGGATAGAGAGAGAAAGAATGAGAGAGCAGGAGAGAGAGAGAGTCAGACAGACGGACAGAGAGAGAGAGTTTAGGATAGAGAGAGAAAGAACGAGAGAGCAGGAGAGAGAGAGAGAGAGAGTCAGACAGATGGACAGACAGAGTTTAGGATAGAGAGAGATAGAATGAGAGAGCAGGAGAGAGAGAGTCAGACAGACGGACAGAGAGAGAGAGTTTAGGATAGAGAGAGAAAGAACGAGAGAGCAGGAGAGAGAGAGAGAGAGTCAGACAGACGGACAGAGAGAGAGAGAGTTTAGGATAGAGAGAGAAAGAACGAGAGAGCAGGAGAGAGAGAGAGAGAGTCAGACAGACGGATAGACAGAGTTTAGGTTAGAGAGAGATAGAATGAGAGAGCAGGAGAGAGAGAGAGTCAGACAGACGGATAGACAGAGAGTTTAGGATAGAGAGAGAAAGAACGAGAGAGCAGGAGAGAGAGAGAGAGTCAGACAGACGGATAGACAGAGTTTAGGATAGAGAGAGATAGAATGGAGAGCGCAGGAGAGAGAGAGAGAGTCAGACAGACGGATAGACAGAGAGTTTAGGATAGCGAGAGAAAGAACGTGACAGTGATGATAATTCTCCCTGCTGCATGATGGAATATGATAAACTTCTTGTGAAGTCATGTTTAATACGACACCAGTTGCTCAAAGTCAAGTGCTCCTGGTAATCCAATATCTCCCTCAGTAATTACTGTCTTTGTAATTGAAATGTTATTTAGATGTCACGTAAGTACAAATAAGTATAATTACTGTCTCTTGTTCTTTATGTCAGCGTTAGGGGCTCGAGCCTCTAGATATTCAGGACTATAAACTAAGTGTGTTTAATTCCAGTGTTTGAGGACCACTGATGGTTCAGCTTTTTCTTGCCGTCAGTGACTGACTAGACTACTGATGTGTCTATTCTCTGTCCAGTGAGACTAATTGACCAAGTGATTACCAGGGATAAGATAGAATGAAAGAGGTTAACTTTAACCACAGATCTAGAATCAAATAACCTTACCTACAGTTCTACCAGTAACCATTAGTCATTTGGACAAAATATCTGACCCAGAACCAGAGGTTAAGGTCAAAGTCCACCCACTAGAACAACCGACATGGTCTGGCCCTCCACCCACTAGAACAACCGACATGGCCCTCCACCCACTAGAACAACCTACATGGCCTAGCCCTCCACCCACTAGAACAACCGACATGGCCTAGCCCTCCACCCACTAGAACAACCGACATGGCCTGGCCCTCCACCCACTAGAACAACCGACATGGTCTGGCCCTCCACCCACTAGAACAACCGACATGGCCTAGCCCTCCACCCACTAGAACAACCGACATGGCCTGGCCCTCCACCCACTAGAACAACCGACATGGTCTGGCCCTCCACCCACTAGAACAACCTACATGGCCTGGCCCTCCACCCACTAGAACAACCGACATGGTCTGGCCCTCCACCCACTAGAACAACCGACATGGTCTGGCCCTCCACCCACTAGAACAACCTACATGGTCTGGCCCTCCACCCACTAGAACAACCGACATGGTCTGGCCCTCCACCCACTAGAACAACCTACATGGTCTGGCCCTCCACCCACTAGAACAACCAACATGGCCTGGCCCTCCACCCACTAGAACAACCGACATGGCCTAGCCCTCCACCCACTAGAACAACCGACATGGCCTGGCCCTCCACCCACTCCAGAACAACCGACATGGCCTGGCCCTCCACCCACTCCAGAACAACCGACATGGCCTGGCCCTCCACCCACTAGAACAACCGACATGGCCTGGCCCTCCACCCACTAGAACAACCGACATGGCCTGGCCCTCCACCCACTAGAACAACCGACATGGCCTGGCCCTCCACCCACTAGAACAACCGACATGGCCTGGCCCTCCACCCACTAGAACAACCGACATGGCCTGGCCCTCCACCCACTCCAGAACAACCGACATGGCCTGGCCCTCCACCCACTCCAGAACAACCAACATGGCCTGGCCCTCCACCCACTAGAACAACCGACATGGCCCTCCACCCACTCCAGAACAACCGACATGGCCTGGCCCTCCACCCACTAGAACAACCTACATGGCCTGGCCCTCCACCCACTCCAGAACAACCGACATGGCCTGGCCCTCCACCCACTAGAACAACCTACATGGCCTGGCCCTCCACCCACTCCAGAACAACCGACATGGCCTGGCCCTCCACCCACTCCAGAACAACCGACATGTCTTGGCCCTCCACCCACTAGAACAACCAACATGGCCTGGCCCTCCACCCACTAGAACAACCGACATGGCCTGGCCCTCCACCCACTAGAACAACCAACATGGCCTGGCCCTCCACCCACTAGAACAACCTACATGGCCTGGCCCTCCACCCACCAGAACAACCAACATGGCCTGGCCCTCCACCCACTCCAGAACAACCGACATGTCTTGGCCCTCCACCCACTAGAACAACCAACATGGCCTGGCCCTCCACCCACTCCAGAACAACCGACATGTCTTGGCCCTCCACCCACTAGAACAACCAACATGGCCTGGCCCTCCACCCACTAGAACAACCGACATGTCTTGGCCCTCCACCCACTAGAACAACCTACATGGCCTGGCCCTCCACCCACCAGAACAACCAACATGGCCTGGCCCTCCACCCACTCCAGAACAACCGACATGTCTTGGCCCTCCACCCACTAGAACAACCAACATGGCCTGGCCCTCCACCCACTAGAACAACCGACATGGTCTGGCCCTCCACCCACTAGAACAACCTACATGGCCTGGCCCTCCACCCACTAGAACAACCAACATGGCCTGGCCCTCCACCCACTCCAGAACAACCGACATGTCTTGGCCCTCCACCCACTAGAACAACCAACATGTCTTGGCCCTCCACCCACCAGAACAACCAACATGGCCTGGCCCTCCACCCACTCCAGAACAACCAACATGTCTTGGCCCTCCACCCACTCCAGAACAACCAACATGGCCAGGCCCTCAAGCACTACAATATAGAGGACTATCCCGGGTACAGGCAGTGAGAAACCTCCAGTCTGGCTCATTATCTTACTGTGGCTCTGACAAAGACATTAGAGATGAAGACAATTGCCTATCTAAGGCAGTTATTCATAGTAAGTGGCGGCATCCCTAATGCTTTTATCTGTCTGCTTAGCCTCCCCCTGGGGTCCCAGTGCGGCTCATAGCAGCACAGAGCCACGGAGCAGGCCTGGCGGGTGTCGTCAGTCTGTTAATGGGTCTGCTTGGGGTCCGGAAGGAAAGATAGATATCCAGAATGCTGCCGCAGTTTTATTGAGCACGCTGTGCCGTAAAGTATCTGCTTGGGATCTGCTCAGCACAGCTCATCAAAGCCCCTTCTGGGACTACAAGAACCAAGCTACTGGCTCTGATATCTGTATGAAAGAGCAAGGACCCCATGAGGGTAGCTGGCCAATAGGCCTGATCAGATTGAGTCAGAACGGAGGCTGAATTGATGCTGTCCTTGCCTTTATTCATAATACAAAATTAAACAAATAATGATGTTATATATCACATCTTTTTACAGTGGCAGTTGAAATCGGTTGCATGTCATACGGTTTTGCACTGCATCGGAATGTAATAGATTTCAGTATTCTTAAACATTTTGCCTTGATACAAAAATTAGAACCATGTTTCAGGGCGGCTGTATTTTGTGTCTCGTCATGAAGCTTAGAGATTTGAGGTTTGTTTTAGTTTGCCTGATTGAAGTGGTGCCTGCAGGGAGACAGGTTTTGTGTGTCCAGTTGGAAGGCTGCCCCTAGCACACCAACACCTGCTAGGCCTAGAGAGCCTGCTGCCAGGTAATCACAGACACCACCAGGTTAATTTCACCCTAAAGAGCCTGCTGACAGGTAAACACAGACACCTCAAGGCTCATTTTAACACTGCTGCCAGAAGAACACAGACACCACCAGGCTCATTTTAACACTGCTGCCAGAAGAACACAGACACCACCAGGCTCATTTTAACACTGCTGCCAGCTAAACACAGACACCACCAGGCTCATTTTACTGCTGCCAGGAAAACACAGACACCACCAGGCTCATTTTACCACTGCCAGTTAAACACAGACACCAGCAGGCTCATTTGACCACTGCTGCCAGCTAAACACAGACACCACCTGGCTCATTTTACCACTGCTGCCAGGTAAACACAGACACTATGGCCTAGTCAAAGCCCAGACCTCAATCCAATTGAGAATCTGTGGTATGACTTAAAGATTGCTGTATACCAGCAGAACCCATCCAACTTGAAGGAGCTGGAGCAGTTTTGCCTTGAAGAATGGGCAGAAATCCCAGTGGCTAGATGTGCCAAGCTTATAGAGACATACCCCAAGAGACTTGCAGCTGTAATTGCTGCAAAAGGTGGCTCTACAAAGTATTGACTTTGGGGGGTGAATAGTTATGCACGCTCAAGTTTTCATTTTTTTTGTCTTATTTCTTGTTAGTTTCACAATAAAAAATATTTTGCATCTTCAAAGTGGTAGGCAAGCCACTGTAAACACAGACATCACATGGCTCATTTTACTGCTGCCAGCTAAACACAGACACCACCAGGCTCATTTTACCACTGCCAGCTAAACACAGACACCACCAAGCTCATTTTACCACTGCTTCCAGGTAAACACCACCAGACAAATGTTAACACTGCTGTCTGGTAAACACAGACACCACCAGGCTCTTTTTACCGCTGTTGCCAAGTAAACACAGACACCACCAGGCTCTTTTTACCGCTGCTGCCAAGTAAACACATACACCACCAGGCTCATTTTACCACTGCTACCAGCTAAACACAGACACCACCAAGCTCATTTTACCACCTCTGCCAGCTAAACACAGACACCACCAGGCTCATTTTACCACTGCTGCCAGGTAAACACAGACACCACAGCCTCATTGTACCACTGCTGCCAGGTAAACACAGACACCACTAGGCTCATTTTACCACCACTACCAGCTAAACACACCAGGCTCATTTTACCACCACTTCCAGCTAAACACAGACACCACCAGGCTCATTTTTTCCACCGCTTCCAGCTAAACACAGACACCACCAGGATCATTTTACCACCTCTGCCAGGTAAACAAAACACTGCCTTTATAATTTGACCACCACTTCTAATGAACACTTCTGCTCCCCACATAAACAGTATAATGACTAGGACAGACATTCACTGCCTGAGGTAGTTCTGGTCCCAGATCTGTTTGTGTTGTTTTATGTCATTTAGTAGACATACTCTATTCCAGAGCAATTACAGTTTAGTGACTTGCTCAAGGGCACATTGACAGATGTCTCACCTTGTCGGCTCAGGGATTCAAACCAGCGACCTTTCGGTTACTGGCCC
This sequence comes from Salvelinus namaycush, assembly GCF_016432855.1. Lineage (NCBI taxonomy): Eukaryota > Metazoa > Chordata > Actinopteri > Salmoniformes > Salmonidae > Salvelinus > Salvelinus namaycush. The sequence goes on along the minus strand of NC_052324.1, from coordinate 36,840,877 downwards.
AACGCTTTTAACCACTAGGCTACCTGCCATATGAGTTGGGAAGACAGCACAAACAGATCTGGGACCAGGTCTGAGGGGCTTTGGCCCATTTGTAGAAGATAATATGTATTTTCTAACGTGTTGTTTTTAATGACCATCACCATGATGTGTACAACAGGAATTCTAGGGCACTTGGTGATAGGTGAGAAGAGGGAGGGGTGTTCTCCTCGTCAAAGATGACATCAAAACAATATTCTGTAGAAAGGTCATACCCACGCGTTGAATGGTTGTCATGGAAACAGTGCTGGCAACAAGGCTCTTTGTCTCTAGTCGAACGGAGGAGTTTGTTTCACACCGTGGAAATTACAGTTACATTTCACCACCGCTCTTTGCCAACTTCTGCTACTTAGAATACACATGGGGTAGTTTTATTAACGAAAAATAGATTCATATCATTATTCAAACTTGTTATTGTGTTTCATATCATTCAGCCCTGTCTTTTGAATCTTTTTCCATTTCAGTTGGTTTCCACACATAAAGATACCATAGCCTGCTGTAGGTGCCTGTGATCAGAAAGGCAGACATGTTTTTTCTACTTTATGGTGTAATATCCTCCATGTCTATGTATCCTCTCTCTCTCCCTGTTGTTTGGCTGTTTGTCATCTCATTAGATTATGACATGAGTGGGGAGGGGGGTGGGGGGGTGGAGGGGTAAGGAGGCTGTGAGTCTATCCAAATTAAAGAGAAAAATGGGGGACACTGTTGTCTGGCGCCTTTGGGTTACTCTGACATCCGTCTGTGTGTGTGTGTGTGTGTGTCTGTGTGTCTGTGTGCGTGTGTGTGTGTGCACGTGTTTGTTGGCTTGAGTGGCACACATGTGCAAAGACTCATCAAGTCAGGCCCAGAGATGTCAACACCATGCGATGTTGCGGTTACAAGGCTGTTAGTGTAAATAGACTAAACAATAAGCAGATGATGTCACTTCCCATTCTCTATCAGATTATCAGGCTGACTGAGTGTAATTTAGCGACGTATTGGACTGTGAACCAGAGACACAGAGTTACAGGCTCCTGGAGGGGGAGGTGTAGGGATGGTGTGTTTGTGTGTGCAACAGGAACTAGGAAATGCAGTGTTTCTGGACCTACGTTAATCAGTCCTATCATTAATCATTGATATCCACTTCAGTGGCCTGCTGTCACACAGTAAACCCTTAATTCATCAGGTTATTACTGGGTTACTGGTACAAGCTCAGATTGTTTTTATACTGTTCTTATTCTATACATTCAGTATCATAGCATTATTTAAATATTCCCCATGTCATGTTAATGAGGCTCCAACATGGCTGCTATAGAATGTTGTAGTGTCATGTTAATGAGGCTCCAACATGGCTGCTATAGAATGTTGTAGTGTCATGTTAATGAGCTCCAACATGGCTGTTATAGAATGTTGTAGTGTCATGTTAATGAGGCTCCAACATGGCTGTTATAGAATGTTGTAGTGTCATGTTAATGGGGCTCCAACATGGCTGCTATAGAATGTTGTAGTGTCATGTTAATGAGGCTCCAACATGGCTGCTATAGAATATTGTAGTGTCATGTTAATGAGCTCCAACATGGCTGTTATAGAATGTTGTAGTGTCATGTTAATGAGGTGCCAACATGGCTGCTATAGAATGTTGTAGTGTCATGTTAATGAGGCTCCAACATGGCTGCTATAGAATGTTGTAGTGTCATGTTAATGAGCTCCAACATGGCTGTTATAGAATGTTGTAGTGTCATGTTAATGAGGTGCCAACATGGCTGCTATAGAATGTTGTAGTGTCATGTTAATGGTGCTCCAACATGGCTGTTATGGAATGTTGTAGTGTCATGTTAATGAGGCTCCAACATGGCTGCTATAGAATGTTGTAGTGTCATGTTAATGAGGCTCCAACATGGCTGCTATAGAATGTTGTAGTGTCATGTTAATGGAGCTCCAACATGGCTGTTATAGAATGTTGTAGTGTCATGTTAATGGAGCTCCAACATGGCTGCTATAGAATGTTGTAGTGTCATGTTAATGGAGCTCCAACATGGCTGCTATATAATGTTGTAGTGTCATGTTAATGGAGCTCCAACATGGCTGCTATAGAATGTTGTAGTGTCATGTTAATGAGGCTCCAACATGGCTGCTATAGAATGTTGTAGTGTCATGTTAATGGGGCTCCAACATGGCTGCTATAGAATGTTGTAGTGTCATGTTAATGAGGTGCCAACATGGCTGCTATAGAATGTTGTAGTGTCATGTTAATGGGCTCCAACATGGCTGCTATAGAATGTTGTAGTGTCATGTTAATGGGGCTCCAACATGGCTGCTATAGAATGTTGTAGTGTCATGTTAATGAGCTCCAACATGGCTGTTATAGAATGTTGTAGTGTCATGTTAATGGAGCTCCAACATGGCTGCTATAGAATGTTGTAGTGTCATTTTAATGGGGCTCCAACATGGCTGCTATAGAATGTTGTAGTGTCATGTTAATGGAGCTCCAACATGGCTGCTATAGAATGTTGTAGTGTCATGTTAATGAGGCTCCAACATGGCTGCTATAGAATGTTGTAGTGTCATTTTAATGGGGCTCCAACATGGCTGCTATAGAATGTTGTAGTGTCATGTTAATGGGGCTCCAACATGGCTGCTATAGAATGTTGTAGTGTCATGTTAATGAGGTGCTAACATGGCTGCTATAGAATGTTGTAGTGTCATTTTAATGGGGCTCCAACATGGCTGCTATAGAATGTTGTAGTGTCATGTTAATTGGGCTCCAACATGGCTGCTATAGAATGTTGTAGTGTCATGTTAATGGAGCTCCAACATGGCTGCTATAGAATGTTGTAGTGTCATGTTAATGAGGCTCCAACATGGCTGCTATAGAATGTTGTAGTGTCATGTTAATGAGCTCCAACATGGCTACTATAGAATGTTGTAGTGTCATGTTAATGAGGTGCCAACATGGCTGCTATAGAATGTTGTAGTGTCATGTTAATGAGCTCCAACATGGCTGCTATAGAATATTGTAGTGTCATGTTAATGAGCTCCAACATGGCTGCTATAGAATGTTGTAGTGTCATGTTAATGAGCTCCAACATGGCTACTATAGAATGTTGTAGTGTCATGTTAATGAGCTCCAACATGGCTGCTATCGAATATTGTAGTGTCATGTTAATGAGCTCCAACATGGCTGCTATAGAATGTTGTAGTGTCATGTTAATGGGGCTCCAACATGGCTGTTATAGAACGTTGTAGTGTCATGTCAATGAGGCTCCAACATGGCTGCTATAGAATGTTGTAGTGTCATGTTAATGGAGCTCCAACATGGCTGTTATAGAATGTTGTAGTGTCATGTTAATGAGGATCCAACATGGCTGCTATAGAATGTTGTAGTGTCATGTTAATGAGGCTCCAACATGGCTGCTATAGAACGTTGTAGTGTCATGTTAATGGGGCTCCAACATGGCTGCTATAGAATGTTGTAGTGTCATGTTAATGAGGTGCCAACATGGCTGTTATCGAATGTTGTAGTGTCATGTTAATGAGGCTCCAACATGGCTGCTATAGAATGTTGTAGTGTCATGTTAATGAGCTCCAACATGGCTGCTATAGAATGTTGTAGTGTCATGTTAATGAGGCTCCAACATGGCTGCTATAGAATGTTGTAGTGTCATGTTAATGAGGCTCCAACATGGCTGCTATAGAATGTTGTAGTGTCATGTTAATGAGGCTCCAACATGGCTGCTATAGAATGTTGTAGTGTCATGTTAATGGGGCTCCAACATGGCTGCTATAGAATGTTGTAGTGTCATGTTAATGAGCTCCAACATGGCTACTATAGAATGTTGTAGTGTCATGTTAATTGAGCTCCAACATGGCTACTATAGAATGTTGTAGTGTCATGTTAATGGGGCTCCAACATGGCTACTATAGAATGTTGTAGTGTCATGTTAATGGAGCTCCAACATGGCTACTATAGAATGTTGTAGTGTCATGTTAATGGAGCTCCAACATGGCTACTATAGAATGTTGTAGTGTCATGTTAATGGGGCTCCAACATGGCTGCTATAGAATGTTGTAGTGTCATGTTAATGAGGCTCCAACATGGCTGCTATAGAATGTTGTAGTGTCATGTTAATGGAGCTCCAACATGGCTGCTATAGAATGTTGTAGTGTCATGTTAATGAGGCTCCAACATGGCTGCTATAGAATGTTGTAGTGTCATGTTAATGAGCACCAACATGGCTGCTATAGAACGTTGTAGTGTCATGTTAATGGGGCTCCAACATGGCTGCTATAGAATGTTGTAGTGTCATGTTAATGAGGTGCCAACATGGCTGCTATAGAATGTTGTAGTGTCATGTTAATGGGCTCCAATATGGCTGCTATAGAATGTTGTAGTGTCATGTTAATGGGGCTCCAACATGGCTGCTATAGAATGTTGTAGTGTCATGTTAATGAGCTCCAACATGGCTGTTATAGAATGTTGTAGTGTCATGTTAATGGGGCTCCAACATGGCTGCTATAGAATGTTGTAGTGTCATGTTAATGAGGCTCCAACATGGCTGCTATAGAATGTTGTAGTGTCATGTTAATGGGGCTCCAACATGGCTGCTATAGAATGTTGTAGTGTCATGTTAATGGGGCTCCAACATGGCTGCTATAGAATGTTGTAGTGTCATGTTAATGAGGCTCCAACATGGCTGCTATAGAATGTTGTAGTGTCATGTTAATGGGGCTCCAACATGGCTGTTATAGAACGTTGAAGTGTCATGTTAATGGAGCTCCAACATGGCTGCTATAGAATGTTGTAGTGTCATGTTAATGGAGCTCCAACATGGCTGCTATAGAATGTTGTAGTGTCATGTTAATGAGGCTCCAACATGCCTGCTATAGAATGTTGTAGTGTCATTTTAATGGGGCTCCAACATGGCTGCTATAGAATGTTGTAGTGTCATGTTAATTGGGCTCCAACATGGCTGCTATAGAATGTTGTAGTGTCATGTTAATGGAGCTCCAACATGGCTGCTATAGAATGTTGTAGTGTCATGTTAATGAGGCTCCAACATGGCTGCTATAGAATGTTGTAGTGTCATGTTAATGAGCTCCAACATGGCTACTATAGAATGTTGTAGTGTCATGTTAATGAGGTGCCAACATGGCTGCTATAGAATGTTGTAGTGTCATGTTAATGAGCTCCAACATGGCTGCTATAGAATATTGTAGTGTCATGTTAATGAGCTCCAACATGGCTGCTATAGAATGTTGTAGTGTCATGTTAATGAGCTCCAACATGGCTACTATAGAATGTTGTAGTGTCATGTTAATGAGCTCCAACATGGCTGCTATCGAATATTGTAGTGTCATGTTAATGAGCTCCAACATGGCTGCTATAGAATGTTGTAGTGTCATGTTAATGGGGCTCCAACATGGCTGTTATAGAACGTTGTAGTGTCATGTCAATGAGGCTCCAACATGGCTGCTATAGAATGTTGTAGTGTCATGTTAATGGAGCTCCAACATGGCTGTTATAGAATGTTGTAGTGTCATGTTAATGAGGATCCAACATGGCTGCTATAGAATGTTGTAGTGTCATGTTAATGAGGCTCCAACATGGCTGCTATAGAATGTTGTAGTGTCATGTTAATGGGGCTCCAACATGGCTGCTATAGAATGTTGTAGTGTCATGTTAATGAGGTGCCAACATGGCTGTTATCGAATGTTGTAGTGTCATGTTAATGAGGCTCCAACATGGCTGCTATAGAATGTTGTAGTGTCATGTTAATGAGCTCCAACATGGCTGCTATAGAATGTTGTAGTGTCATGTTAATGAGGCTCCAACATGGCTGCTATAGAATGTTGTAGTGTCATGTTAATGAGGCTCCAACATGGCTGCTATAGAATGTTGTAGTGTCATGTTAATGAGGCTCCAACATGGCTGCTATAGAATGTTGTAGTGTCATGTTAATGAGGCTCCAACATGGCTGCTATAGAATGTTGTAGTGTCATGTTAATGAGGCTCCAACATGGCTGCTATAGAATGTTGTAGTGTCATGTTAATGGGGCTCCAACATGGCTGCTATAGAATGTTGTAGTGTCATGTTAATGAGGTGCCAACATGGCTGTTATCGAATGTTGTAGTGTCATGTTAATGAGGCTCCAACATGGCTGCTATAGAATGTTGTAGTGTCATGTTAATGAGCTCCAACATGGCTGCTATAGAATGTTGTAGTGTCATGTTAATGAGGCTCCAACATGGCTGCTATAGAATGTTGTAGTGTCATGTTAATGGGGCTCCAACATGGCTGCTATAGAATGTTGTAGTGTCATGTTAATGAGGCTCCAACATGGCTGCTATAGAATGTTGTAGTGTCATGTTAATGAGGCTCCAACATGTCTGTTATAGAATGTTGTAGTGTCATGTTAATGAGGCTCCAACATGGCTGCTATAGAATGTTGTAGTGTCATGTTAATGGGGCTCCAACATGGCTGCTATAGAATGTTGTAGTGTCATGTTAATGAGGCTCCAACATGTCTGTTATAGAATGTTGTAGTGTCATGTTAATGGAGCTCCAACATGGCTACTATAGAATGTTGTAGTGTCATGTTAATGGGGCTCCAACATGGCTGCTATAGAATGTTGTAGTGTCATGTTAATGAGGCTCCAACATGGCTGCTATAGAATGTTGTAGTGTCATGTTAATGGAGCTCCAACATGGCTGCTATAGAATGTTGTAGTGTCATGTTAATGAGGCTCCAACATGGCTGCTATAGAATGTTGTAGTGTCATGTTAATGAGCACCAACATGGCTGCTATAGAACGTTGTAGTGTCATGTTAATGAGCACCAACATGGCTGCTATAGAATGTTGTAGTGTCATGTTAATTAGGCTCCAACATGGCTGCTATAGAATGTTGTAGTGTCATGTTAATGGAGCTCCAACATGGCTGTTATAGAACGTTGTAGTGTCATGTTAATGGGCTCCAACATGGCTGTTATAGAATGTTGTAGTGTCATGTTAATGAGGCTCCAACATGGCTGCTATAGAATGTTGTATTGTCATGTTAATGAGGCTCCAACATGGCTGCTATAGAATTTTGTAGTGTCATGTTAATGGAGCTCCAACATGGCTGCTATAGAATATTGTAGTGTCATGTTAATGGGGCTCCAACATGGCTGCTATAGAATGTTGTAGTGTCATGTTAATGGGGCTCCAACATGGCTGCTATAGAATGTTGTAGTGTCATGTTAATGAGGCTCCAACATGGCTGCTATAGAATGTTGTAGTGTCATGTTAATGAGGCTCCAACATGGCTGTTATAGAATGTTGTAGTGTCATGTTAATGGAGCTCCAACATGGCTGCTATAGAATGTTGTAGTGTCATGTTAATGAGGCTCCAACATGGCTGCTATAGAATGTTGTAGTGTCATGTTAATGAGGCTCCAACATGGCTGCTATAGAATGTTGTCGTGTCATGTTAATGAGCTCCAACATGGCTGCTATAGAATGTTGTAGTGTCATGTTAATGGGGCTCCAACATGGCTGCTATAGAATGTTGTAGTGTCATGTTAATGAGGCTTCAACATGGCTGCTATAGAATGTTGTAGTGTCATGTTAATTAGGCTCCAACATGGCTGCTATAGAATGTTGTTGTGTCATGTTAATGAGCTCCAACATGGCTGCTATAGAATGTTGTAGTGTCATGTTAATGGGGCTCCAACATGGCTGCTATAGAATGTTGTAGTGTCATGTTAATGAGCTCCAACATGGCTGCTATAGAATGTTTTAGTGTCATGTTAATGGGGCTCCAACATGGCTGCTATAGAATGTTGTAGTGTCATGTTAATGAGGCTCCAACATGGCTGTTATAGAATGTTGTAGTGTCATGTTAATGGGGCTCCAACATGGCTGCTATAGAATGTTGTAGTGTCATGTTAATGGGGCTCCAACATGGCTGCTATAGAATGTTGTAGTGTCATGTTAATGGGGCTCCAACATGGCTGCTATAGAATGTTGTAGTGTCATGTTAATGAGGCTCCAACATGGCTGTTATAGAATGTTGTAGTGTCATGTTAATGGGGCTCCAACATGGCTGCTATAGAATGTTGTAGTGTCATGTTAATGAGGCTCCAACATTGCTGCTATAGAATGTTGTAGTGTCATGTTAATGAGGCTCCAACATTGCTGCTATAGAATTTTGTAGTGTCATGTACATGCATCATAATGCTCATTCTAGACATTCAGTTTTGTAGTATTTTTTTTAATACCCTTCGTTATTTTAATGGGGATCTGACATGATCCAGCTCTCTAAACACATGGCTCTGCTAACGACAGGTCAGGTTAGGGTCATGTTATTGAACGTGAAACAGAATAGAGAATAGATTTGCACTGAACATTTTCACACACACACACACACACACACACACACACACACACACACACACACACACACACACACACACACACACACACACACACACACACACACACACACACACACACACACACACACACACACACACAGGCTGGGTCAGCCACAGTATATACATTGAGAGTAGGTTCCCCCCTCAACTGATTAGTGTAAAAAAAAAAAATCTCATGTTTGGTAACATGGACTATATGAACAGAATTACTAAATGTCTTTAATATTCAAGGCGAGTAGGGCTCAGGCTGAAATGATCAAACATGAAAAACACAATTCATACACACTAGGGATGCGGTACTGTACTAGCCAACCTTGAGAGCTGTTACACAGTGATGAAGTAGGTCCAAAGAGATGACTTCACTTTTCCAAATGTTCAAATGATTTTATCTTGACAGGGGATTGGACAATACACAAACATTTCGGTTGAATTTCTTTTTCAGTGTGAATAATTATCTTACAAATACTGTATCTCTCTTCCATCTGGATTCAATCTATGGAGCTATTTTCAAAATAGCTGAGGTTCCTTCCTTATTGCTCGTTGATCAAGCACTCCTACACGGAACATAAAGTGGTACCCCCTCCTCTTCCACCTCGTCCTCCTCCTCGTCCTCCTCCTCTTCTTCCTCTTTCTGCTATTCCTCGTCCTTCTTCAGACCATGTGGTTGAGTGGCGAAACTGAAGACATCTCTGTTTTCATACTGAGAAAAGATTTACAGTAGATGGTGCTTCTTTGAGAAGAATCGGGAGTGTTCTCTCTCTCTCTCTCTCTCTCTCTCTCTCTCTCTCTCTCTCTCTCTCTCTCTCTCTCTCTCTCTCTCTCTCTCTCTCTCTCTCTCTCCCTCTCCAATTCAACTCAAAAGGCTTTATTGGCATGGAAACATATGTTTACATTTCCAAAGCAAGTGACATTTATTGCCTTTATTGTCTCCCTCTCTCTCTTCCTCTCTCAGTATCTCTCTCTCAGTATCTCTCTCTCTTTTTCTCAGTATCTCTCAGTATCTCTCAGTATCTCTCTCTCTCTCTCTCTCTCTGTCTCTCTGTCTCTCTCTCTCTCTCTCTCTCTCTCTCTCTCTCTCTCTCTCTCTCTCTCTCTCTCTCTCTCTCTCAATTCAATTCAAAGGGCTTTATTGGCATGGGAAATATATGTTAACATCGCCAAAGCAAGTGATATATGTCATTAACAAAAGTGAAATAAACAATCAGAAATTAACAGTAAACATTACACTCACAAAAGTTCCAAAGGAATAGAGACATTTCAAATGTCATGTTGTGGCTTTATACAGTGTTGTAACAATGTGCAAATACAAAAGGGAAAATACTAAACATAAATATGGGTTGTATTTACAATGGTGTTTGTTCTTCACTGGTTGCCCTTTTCTTGTGGCAACAAGTCACAAATATTGCTGCTGTGATGGCACACTGTGGAATTTCACCTATCTCTCTCTATCTCGCTCCCTCCCTTGCTCTCTCTCTAGCTCTGACACACACACACACACACACACACACACACACACACACACACACACACACACACACACACACACACACACACACACACACACACACACACACACACACACACACACACTGGTCTGGGCTTTTTTCTCAATCTCACACTTTGCTGATGCTGAATTTCTGAGCAGTATACTGTAGTAATGGTGAATATCTGAGCAGTATACTGTAGTAATGATGAATATCTGAGCAGTATACTGTAGTAATGGTGAATATCTGAGCAGTATACTGTAGTAATGGTGAATATCTGAGCAGTATACTGTAGTAATGATGAATATCTGAGCAGTATACTGTAGTAACGCTGAATATCTCAGCAGTATACTGTAGTAATGGTGAATATCTCAGCAGTATACTGTAGTAATGGTGAATATCTCAGCAGTATACTGTAGTAATGGTGAATATCTGAGCAGTATACTGTAGTAATGGTGAATATCTGAGCAGTATACTGTAGTAATGATGAATATCTCAGCAGTATACTGTAGTAATGGTGAATATCTGAGCAGTATACTGTAGTAACGCTGAATATCTGAGCAGTATACTGTAGTAATGCTTAATATCTGAGCAGTATACTGTAGTAATGGTGAATATCTCAGCAGTATACTGTAGTAATGGTGAATATCTCAGCAGTATACTGTAGTAATGCTGAATATCTGAGCAGTATACTGTACTAACGGTGGTGTCACAAGAATGTTCTTTGGAGCCATGTTCCTATATCTTTCATGTATCGTACACCTTGAGGCTTAGGTTGTTTGTAATCGTGAATGTAACTGAGAAGTCTGACAACATTTGTTTATTCATTTACTGTGTGGTCGTAAAGATGCAGAAGTGAATCATTTTATCTCATGATTCTGACGATGATCAGACTTTTGTCACTTTTTGAATGTCAGGAATTGTTAGTCAAAATAGGTTATTATAATTGATTGTAGTAAAGACCAAAGCGAGATCAGACCAGTTTTTACTCATCTATTAATACGGCGAAATGTCATGCAGTCCACAAATCGGTGTTTGCTTTAGCCCAGTCACAATCAGTGTACTGTGGTATTCAGCAGGGAACTATTCAATGCAAGGGCGTGTGTTGATATCTAGTCCTACCCTCCACCGTCCAAACACATTAAGACACACGTTTTAGGCTACAAAGCTGCATGTTTGACTGAATCAAGCCCTACGTTTGGTCCAATATCTAATCATCGTTACATTCTTATCCATCCTCCTCCAGACACTCTCTCAGTGCCTCGCTGGTCCCCACAGATCCCCCAGAGAGACCTGGGAAACTCCATAATACACAGGTACCCTGTGTGTGTGTGTGTGTGTGTGTGTGTGTGTGTGTGTGTGTGTGTGTGTGTGTGTGTGTGTGTGTGTGTGTGTGTGTGTGTGTGTGTGTGTGTGTGTGTGTGTGTGTGTGTGTGATGGTTTGAGTGTTCAGGAATTAAGGTGTGTGCCTGCCTGCACATGTGTGTAGTGAGTCTTAATGTGTCTGTTTCTCCACACCTGACGAACAGAATGTCAGACCAATTATAGGGGGCAGAAGTCATCTTCGTGCTCATTCCACATTTGAACCCCTGATGACTCCCAAATGCTACGGATTTCCAAGTTGAGCAATACACCACCGCTATTGGCCACGAGAACCTGCCTACGCACCGACTTTTCTCTACTTCTTTGTCTGTCACTCTTTCTCTCTCTCTCTCTCTCTCTCTCTCTCTCTCTCTCTCTCTCTCTCTCTCTCTCTCTCTCTCTCTCTCTCTCTCTCTGTCTCTGTCTCTGTCTCTGTCTCTGTCTCTCTCTCCTCCCTCCCTCTCTCCCTCCCTCTCTTATTCTCTCTCTCTTATTCTCTTATTCTCTCTCCCTCCCTCCCTCCCTCCCTCCCTCCCTCCCTCCCTCCCTCCCTCCCTCCCTCCCTCCCTCCCTCCCTCTCTCTTCTTCTCTCTCTCAGCCGCAGAAGTACGTGGGAGTTTGCCCACTTGCCCACTTGCGGTCCAACTCATCCCAAACTTACTGGGACTATCATTTGAAAAACAAATCATCGTCCCACTAAGCGCAAACCAGATAGGATGGCGTATCAATGCAGAATGCTGTGGCAGCTATGCTGGTTAAGTGTGCCTTGAAATCTTAATAAATCACTGACAGTGTCACTAGCAAAGCACCCCCACACCATCACACCTCCTCCTCCATGCTTCACGGTGGGAACCAAACATATGGAGATCATCTGTTCACCTACTCTGCGTCTCACAAAGACATGGCGGTTGGAACCAAAAATCGCAAATTTGGACTCATCAGACCAACGGACAGATTTCCATTGGTCTAATGTCCATTGCTCGTGTTTCTTGGACCAAGCAAGTCTCTTCTTCTTATTGGTGTATTTTAGTTGTGGTTTCTTTGCAGCAATTAGACCATGAAGGCCTGATTCGCGCAGTCTCCTCTGAACATTTGATGTTGAGATGTGTCTTTTACTTGAACTCTGTGGAGCATTTATCCTCTGCAGCAGAGGTAACTCTGAGTCTTCCTTTCCTGTGGCAGTCTTCATGAGAGACAGTTTCATCATAGCGCTTGATGGTTTTTGCGACTGCACATGAAGAAACTTTAAAAGTTCTTGAAATTTTCCGTATTGACTGACCTTCATGTCTTAAAGTAATGATGGACTGTCGTTTCTCTTTGCTTATTTGAGCTGTTCTTGTCATAATATGGACTTGGTCTTTTACCAAATAGGGCTATCTTCTGTATACCACCCCTACCTTGTCACAACACAACTGATTGGCGCAAATGCATTAAGAAGGAAAGAAATTCCACAAATTTACTTTTAACAAGGCACACCTGTTAATTGAAATGCATTGAAGGTGACTACCTCATGAAGCTGGTTGAGAGAATGCCAAGAGTGTGCAAAGCTGTCATCAAGGCAAAGGGTTGTTTCTTTGCTTACTACATGATTCCATATGTGTTATTTCATAGTTTTGATGCTTTCATAGTTTTCATAGTTCAGCCTGCTGAACCCAGGTGTCAGCCTGTATCAGTCATATTCCATTACCCCAGCCAGCCTGCTACTTGAACCCAGGTGTCAGCCTCTATCAGTCATATTCCATTACCCCAGCCAGCCTGCTACTTGAACCCAGGTGTCAGCCTCTATCAGTCATATTCCATTACCCCAGCCAGCCTGCTACTTGAACCCAGGTGTCAGCCTCTATCAGTCATATTCCATTACCCCAGCCAGCCTGCTGCTTGAACCCAGGTGTCAGCCTGTACCAGTCATATTCCATTACCCCAGCCAGCCTGCTACTTGAACCCAGGTGTCAGCCTGTATCAGTCATATTCCATTACCCCAGCCAGCCTGCTACTTGAACCCAGGTGTCAGCCTCTATCAGTCATATTCCATTACCCCAGCCAGCCTGCTACTTGAACCCAGGAGTCAGCCTCTATCAGTCATATTCCATTACCCCAGCCAGCCTGCTGCTTGAACCCAGGTGTCAGCCTGTACCAGTCATATTCCATTACCCCAGCCAGCCTGCTACTTGAACCCAGGTGTCAGCCTGTATCAGTCATATTCCATTACCCCAGCCAGCCTTCTACTTGAACCCAGGTGTCAGCCTCTATCAGTCATATTCCATTACCCCAGCCAGCCTGCTACTTGAACCCAGGTGTCAGCCTGTATCAGTCATATTCCATTACCCCAGCCAGCCTTCTGCTTGAACCCAGGTGTCAGCCTCTATCAGTCATATTCCATTACCCCAGCCAGCCTGCTACTTGAACCCAGGTGTCAGCCTGTATCAGTCATATTCCATTACCCCAGCCAGGCTGCTGCTTGAACCCAGGTGTCAGCCTGTATCAGTCATATTCCATTACCCCAGCCAGCCTGCTACTTGAACCAAGGTGTCAGCCTGTATCAGTCATATTCCATTACCCCAGCCAGCCTTCTACTTGAACCCAGGTGTCAGCCTCTATCAGTCATATTCCATTACCCCAGCCAGCCTGCTCCTTGAACCCAGGTGTCAGCCTGTATCAGTCATATTACATTACCCCAGCCAGCCTGCTGCTTGAACCCAGGTGTCAGCCTGTATCAGTCATATTCCATTACCCCAGCCAGCCTGCTGCTACTTGAACCCAGGTGTCAGATCTATCAGTCAATAAACCCCCTAGCTCTTCCCTGGGCTTCCTGGCACTCAGATACTCCATCGAACCTCGAAGTAGGAAATTGCTTTTTATCGTTCAAGAGAATTAAGACACACTTTAGATTTGCCTGTTTGATAAGTGGCAGCATCTTGAGATCTTGGGCCGTGCCGCGGTTTCTGCCTGGCTCCATCTTCATCTCTGGGAATGATTGCTGTCTTACCGTCTTGATGCAGCAGCATGGTCTCTCCCCATTGGGCACAGACGTCAATTCAACATCTATTCTACGTTGATTCAAGTGGGCTGTCACAGCAGTTATTCAAAGAGCACAGCCACAAACTCACCATTGGAGGGGGATAATGAAAGGAGTGCCAGGTGAACCCCAAATTGAATCAAGGTGCATTGGCACGACAATCTTTAGAAGGAGGGGAAGAATAAGCCTAAAGGCGCCCATCTTTCATATGCTAAGGAAAGGTTAACCTGTGAATATGAGGCGTTCTATGACAAAAGCCATTTGTCATCACGTGGGAATAGGAATCATTGTCTGAAAGGTCACAAGCAATCAGTGATGTTTCCTCTGTGCAGTGATGCACACCTGCTGTTTATTATTATTATTGGGGACTCATTTATGCATGGAGAAACAGGTAGAAGAGATGTTTTGTCTATGTGATCTGAACTCACTCTCTCTCTCTCTCTCTCTCTCTCTCTCTCTCTCTCTCTCTCTCTCTCTCTCTCTCTCTCTTTCTCTCTGTCTCTGTCTCTCTCTGTCTCTCTCTCTGTCTCTCTCTCTCTCTCTCTCTCTCTCTCTCTCTCTCTCTCTCTCTCTCTCTCTCTCTCTCTCTCTCTCTCTGTCTCTGTCTCACTCTCTCTCTCTCTCTCTCTCTCTCTCTCTCTATCTCTCTCACTCTCTCTCTCTCTCTCTCTCTCTCTCTCTCTCTCTCTCTCTCTCTCTCTCACTCTCTCACTCTCTCTCTCTCTCTCTCTCTCTCTCTCTCTCTCTCTCTCTCTCTCTCTCTCTCTCTCTCTCTCTCTCTCTCTGTCTCTGTCTCTCTCTCTCTCTCCTTCTCTCTCTTGTCGTTGCAGGTTTTCCACCAAGTATTGGATGTCTCAGACATGCATAGTATGTGGAAAAGGAATGTTGTTTGGACTCAAATGTAAAAACTGCAAGTAGGTCCTTCTTCCCAAAATGATCTTGGTTCATGAAAAGCATGTCTACACCATGACAAAACATTATTGCCATGCATCAAATGTTTCTTACAATTTATCCTGGTGTGCTTAGTGAAGTAGAAAACAAATCTACATCAATCATTATGCTGGTTGGTTATGGGTCATAAGCTCTTTTTTGTCATCCATACATTCTTATTAGAATTCTGTAAAGATCATTTGTCACGGTATACTTTGAAAAGTCTCTGTAAAGGAACTAAACAGCAATTACCATTATCATTTTAAACAGATTACTCAAAGAAATGAACCAATTTCTCAATTGACCGAATGAGACATCTTTGACAGAAGGACAGCTTTTTATTTCCCTAATGACCCAGACTATTAAACATTCAAGACATTTTTATTTGAACTGTTTTGAAAATGAATAGCAGAGATTCAGTGATGTCAGGGGTTATGTCCGAAGTAGCACCCTATTCCCTATATAGTGCTCTACTTTTGATCAGAAGTAGTGCACTATATAGGGAATAGGGTGCCATCTCAGACACGACCCTGGTTTCAGCGTGTATATCATTCTGTTTTTTCACTAGGCTGAAGTGCCACAACAAATGCACCAAAGAAGCCCCGCCTTGCCATTTGCTGATCATCCAGCGAGGAGGGAGTAACCCCCTCAAAGGTAACAAAGGACTGTATACCAGCAGCTTACTGTAAGGCTGAAGCCTGACTTCATGTACAGGCCACATAACTTCAAGGAGCATTTCACCACGGCTATTTCAATTCATACATCATGTCATTTAGCAGATGTGTTTATTAAAGCGACTGAAAGCGTTAATGCACCATTTTAATAGCTATAGACCTTGATACACAGGCCACACAACGTCTTCGTAGTATTCTCAACATAAGCAGTAATACAAACTGCACATGTATCTCAAGTTAGGAGAGATGTACTGTATATAGCCCTACTGTAATTCAGCAGCGCAAAACATATTCATATTAGGAATACTTATTAGGATTGTTATGTAAGTATTACTTTCTTTAAAATAATACTCATTCTCTGTTATTGTGCTTTAGTTATATAAGTATTACTTTAAAAGAATACTCATTCTCTGCTATATTCTCTGCTATAGTGGTTTTGTTATGGAAGTATTTCTTTAAAATAATACTCCTTCTCTGCCATAGTGCTTTAGTTATAGAAGTATTACTTTAAAAGAATACTCATTCTCTGCTATATTCTCTGCTATAGTGGTTTTGTTATGGAAGTATTTCTTTAAAATAATACTCATTCTCTGCCATAGTGCTTTAGTTATAGAAGTATCACTTTAAAAGAATACTCATTCTCTGCTATATTCTCTGCTATAGTGGTTTTGTTATGGAAGTATTTCTTTAGAATAATACTCATTCTCTGCCATAGTGCTTTAGTTATGGAAGTATTTCTTTACAAGGTTCTCTGTCATCTGAAGTTGGTTTTTACTGGATGTTCTTTACACCTCTCTGTTTTTCTCCCAACTGGTGCGACAGATCACCAAGGAAATCAAGGTAAAACAATCAATTTATCAACCTTTCTTTTTTTAACGACAGAACCTTTCTGAAGTCTCTGCTATTTGAAGTTGGCCAGCTATCTTACGGTGTTCTTAAGTGTTCCCTTGCGATAGTAACAAGGGACCATCTTCCATTTAACACATTTAGAAATTTGAGTAGATAAAGACTTTCTCTAATGGACAGCCATATCACATCTGCTCAAAGACCTCACTCGGTGTTCTGTTGTTTACGTCTGATTCTGTCTCTACCAGCTCGTTTGGTTCGGACTGAATCGGTACCATGTGACATCAACAACCCCCTCAGGTACACAGACCTGACCATCAGTCAGACGCTGCCCAAAACCAGCAAAATCAACAAGGTAGGAACCACCGTACACACACACACACACACACACACACACACACACACACACACACACACACACACACACACACACACACACACACACACACACACACACACACACACACACACACACACACACACACTGCTCTGGGCTCCACATCTGAGGTTTGTCTTATCAAAAGTCCATCTGTTCTTTTTGAAATGCTGTGAATCTCAGTCTCTCAGACGGACTAGCAGTACTGGATTAATCCGCCTATTGGATGTTTTGTTGTTGTTGTACTAATTCATTTTCACACTTCAAACAGTAGCCAACAGATGTATACTTTACAATTCTTCAAACACTGTTTGGGATTACAGAACTGAAAACCTCTACACCCTCATCATAACTTCATCAGGGGCATTTTATTGCCCTGATACATTTCAGGCAACATTTTGTGGCCCTTACAGTTCAGCGTTTTACCTCACTGTGTCCTGTCATTAGTTTTGCCTTTTTTTTAATGAGATACTTTTAATGGACATCTACTAATTCACTATGACCGTTACTAGTGTAGTTTGAGACCAGAGTTTCTTCACTCCCTCACTCTGTACGACTTCCCCAATACAACCAGGAAATGAACATAGTATTAGCAGCTATAAGTCAACAACACACACAGCAACGCTCCATAATGAGAGAGGTCAACCAAGGCCACTCATTTCTACCCTACCACGTAAAAGAGCTTTTAGCTCCAAGAGCACATATCTCTCTAGTATCTCTATGGACCCTCATCATAACAACACCATTAGACAACAGGTGCGTTGTCAGGTGCTATCTTGTGAATGAGGAAGAGTCTGGAAATATACTAGTTCCACCTGCTAATGGCCATAGAGATAAACTATAATACTGGTCTATTTAATTATGTATCTCTCTGTATCTCTCTCCTTATCTCTTTCTACCCTCTCTCCCTCTCACCCTCTATCTCTCTCTGTATCTCTCTCTTTACCCCCCTCACTCTCCCTCTCTCTCCCTTTCTCTCCCTATTTCTCCCTCTATCTTTCTCTCTCACTCTCACTCTCTTTCTCCCTCTCTCTCTTCCTCTCTCCCTATCTCTTTCTGTTCTCAGGATCACATACCTGTCCCGTACCAGCCAGACTCCAGTAGTAACCCCTCCTCCACCACCTCCTCCACTCCTTCCTCCCCCGTTCCCCCCCTCCCCTCCAGTGCCACCCCTCCCTCCCCCCTGCACCCCTCCCCACAGTCGGCACGGCTACAGAAACAGTTCAGTTTAACAGGTAAGGGATTTAAATGAAAACATTGAGTTTTTTCCCCCAGATAAAGTCTCAAATCAAACTTTATTTAAAGTTCATTTAGACATTTCTTCTGATAGAAGTAGTACATTTAGTGTTACTACTGTTAGATTTTTAGAGCTGTCTGTTCAACATGTCTGCTCTAGGAAAGATCTCCCGGGTCTCCCGGGTGGCGCAGTGGTCTAGGGCACTGCATCGCAGTGCTAGCTGCGCCACCAGAGTCTCTGGGTTCACGCCCAGGCTCTGTCGCAGCCGGCCGCAACCGGGAGGTCCGTGGGGCGACGCACAATTGGCATAGCGTCGTCCGGGTTAGGGAGGGTTTGGCCGGTAGGGATATCCTTGTCTCAGTATGTAAAATGTAATAAAATGTATGCACTCTACTGTAAGTCGCTCTGGATAAGAGCGTCTGCTAAATGACTAAAATGTAAATGTAAAAAATGAAAGACATTTCTACCCTTCTATGATCCCAGCTCTGTGCTGATTGTCAGTGAAAGAAGACAAAAAGGGTCTGCACCATAACTCTGATCCACTCTCGCTCTCCCTCCTCCCTCTCTCCCTCTCCCCTTCTATCCAGCCTCTTCTTACTTCAAATACAAGCAGCAGTTCATCTTCCCAGGTAAGTGCCTTGTAATTGAGCATTACGATACCCATACTGCACCAGGCCGAAGGAGGAGGGTACTTTTGATGTTGTGATTTGATGATTCTGTTCTCTCCTCCTTGACAGGTTCTAATCTCTAACGCCTGTCTTAGTTTTTGGTCCCTTAATTTAGAGCCTTTAGAGCGTCTACTCAATCTCCTCTCCTCAGTCTCCTCTTGTCAGTCTCCCCTCCTCAGACTCCTCTCCTCAGTCTCCTCTTGTCAGTCTCCTCTTGTCGGTCTCCTCTTGTCAGTCTCCTCTTCTCAGTCTCCCCACTCAGTCTCCACTCCTCAGACTCCTCTCCTCAGTCTGCTCTCCTCAGTCTGCTCTCCTCAGTCTCCTCTCCTCAGTCTCCCCTACTCAGTCTCCTCTCCTCCATCTCCCCTCATCAGTTTCCTCTCATCAGTCTCCACTCCTCAGTATCCTCTCGTCAGTCTCCCCTCCTCAGTCTCCTTTCGTCAGTCTCCTCTCGTTAGTCTCCTCTTGTCAGCCTCCTTCCCTCAGTCTCCTCCCCTCAGTCTCCTCTCCCCAGGCTCCTCTCCTCAGTCTCCTCTCCTCAGACTCCTCTCCTCAGTATCCTCTCGTCAGTCTCCACTCCTCAGTATCCTCTCCTCAGTCTCCTCTCCTCGGTCTCCTCTTCTCTCCTCAGTTTCCTCTCCTCAGTCTCCTCTTCTATCCTCAGTCTCCTCTCCTCAGTCTCTTCTCCTCAGTCTCCTCTCGTCAGTCTCCTCTCGTCAGTCTTCTCTTGTCAGGCTCCTCCCCTCAGACTCCTCTCCTCAGGCTCATCTCGTCAGTCTCCTCCCCTCAATCTCCTCTCTTCAGGCTCGTCTCTCTTCTCTTCTCAGTTTCCTTTTCTCTCTTCAGTCTCCTCTTCTCAGTCTCCTCTTCTCACTCTTCTCTTCTCATTCTCCTCTCATCTTTCTCCTCTCCTCAGTCTCCTCTCGTCAGCCTCCTCTCGTCAGTCCTCTCAGTCTCCTCTCCTCTGCCTCCTCTCCTCAGTCTCCTATCCTCAGTCTCCCCACCTCAGTCTCCTCTAATCGGTCTCCTCTCCTCAGTCTCAATCTCCTCTCGTCAGTCTCCTCAATCTCCTCCCCTCAGTCTCCTCTCCTCAGGCTCCTCTCCTCAGTCTCTTCTCCTTTCCTCAGTCTCCTCAGTCTCCTCTCCTCTCCTTTCCTCAGTCTCCTCTCCTCACTTTCCTATCCTCTCCCCAGTCTCCTCTTCCAGGCATCCTCTCCTCATTCTCCTCTCCTCAGACTCCTCTCCTCAGACTCCTCTCCTCCCCTCAGTCTCTTCTCGTC
The DNA here is from genome assembly GCF_016432855.1 of Salvelinus namaycush. NCBI lineage: Eukaryota > Metazoa > Chordata > Actinopteri > Salmoniformes > Salmonidae > Salvelinus > Salvelinus namaycush. The sequence goes on along the minus strand of NC_052324.1, from coordinate 36,820,574 downwards.
AGTCTCCTCTCCTCAGGCTCCTCTCATCAGTCTCCTCTCCTCAGTTTCCTCTCCTCTCCTCATCCTCCTCATCCTCCTCAGTCTCCTCTCCTCAGGTTCTTCTATAGAATATAACTAAATAAAAGCCTGCTGCTGCTGGTCTCTGTTGTCTAGCTGGACCATTACAGAGTCTTTTAAAGCTGTGGATCTTAAACTTCTTGCCACTATAGGGGGTGCTGTTTCGCATTAGCATAATTTGCTCTACAGATTAAACTGCCTAGTACTCAATTCTTGCTCGTACAATATGCATATTATTGTTATTATTGGATAGAAAACACTCTCTAGTTTCTATAGCCGTTTGAATTATGTCTCTGAGTGGAACAGAACTCATTCTACAGCACTTTTCCTGATATGGAGTGAGATTTCAGAAATCTTGGCCACTGGTCCCAGGTCAGTTTTAAAGTCCCTGTGAATCCTATGAGGATACAAACACTGCCCACGCCTTCCTCTAGATGTCAGTAAGAGGTGACAATTTGAATGGAGTCGATTGCGCAATCAGGGCCTGTATAAAAGAGCACAAGGCGGAAGTGGCTTTCTTTTCCTGCTGCGCCTGACGCACGAAGGACGTCGGACTGGCTCTCTTTCCAAGCTTTGGTTTAGCCACTTATATATCGCCGGTCATGTTTTTACTCGTTATAGGTGTTAAAAACATCATAAGGTAGTTAATTTAAACCGTTTTATAGCAATTTATATCCGTTTAGTGCGATTTTGAGGCATTTCTTTGTGATGCACTTTGAAGCGCCGGGCACGTTTCCAGTACCGGTCGAACGTTAGTGGGCATTTCGACGGACAAGAGGACATCTTTCGACCAAAAGAAGATTAGACCCAAGAAAGGATACATTGCCCAAGATTCTGATGGAAGATCACCTCATAGTAAGAAATATTTAAGATGATAAATCGTTGTTCTGTCGAAAAATTTTAAACGCATATTCCGCCATTTTTTTTGGTATAGCTTCGCTTGGCGAACCCTGTATTGCACAGTAAGGATAATTTTAGAAATGTAATTCAGCGATTGCATTAAGAACTAATTTGTCTTTCGATTGCTGTCCACCCTATATTTTTTAGTAAAGTTTACGATTAGTTATTCATTACGCCAGATCACTGTCCAAAATGGCGCCCGACATTTTCAGGCTAGTTTTGCTAGTATTGTCATTGTATAACCACGTTTTTTTGTGGCTAAATATGCACATTTTCGAACAAACTCTATATGTATGTTGTAATATGATGTTACAGGAGTGTCATCGGAAGAATTCTGAGAAGGTTAGTGAAAAAATTAATATATTTTGGCGATGATTACGTTATCGCTCTCTTTGGCTTGAATCAATGCTCGGGTAACGTTTGCACATGTGGTATGCTAATATAACGATTTATTGTGTTTTCGCTGTAAAACACTTAGAACATCTGAAATATTGTCTGAATTCACAAGATCTGTGTCTTTCCATTGCTGTGAGCTGTGTATTTTTAAGAAATGTTTTATGATTAGTAATTAGGTAATACACGTTGCTCTCTGTATTTATTCTAGTCGAGTTGTGATGGTGGGTGCAATTGTAAACTATGATTTCTACCTGAAATATGCACATTTTTCTAACAAAACCTATCCTATACAATAAATATGTTATCAGACTGTCATCTGATGAGGTTTTTTCTTGGTTAGTGGCTATCAATATCTTTATTTGGCCGAATTGGTGATAGCACCTGATGGAGTAAGAAACTGATGGAGTTAGAAAAGTGGTGTCTTTTGCTAACGTGGTTAGCTAATAGATTTACATATTTTGTCTTCCCTGTAAAACATTTTAAAAATCTGAAATGGTGGCTTTATTCACAAGATCTGTATCTTTCATTTGGTGTCTTGGACTTGTGATTTAATGATATTTAGATGCTACTATTTAATTGTGACGCTATGCTAGCGATGCTAATCAGTGTGGGGGGGGTGGGGGGTGATCCCGGATACGGGGTTGAGGTTCGTGAAAGGTTAATCCTGAAGCAACAGGAAATCTGAATTATTGTGTTTTTTTGTTATGGTTGATACGTTTTAATTAGGGCAAATAAAGTCTGACATTTTAAAGTGAAAATGACAAACTTTAGAAGGCTTTTTAAACCTTGAATACATTGCAAGTTTTTATTTCAACAACAGCGTGATCAAATGAAGATCCTACATCTGTATGGGGGTGAAATGGGGTGTAACCTTTGGAAGAGTCAGAGATACAGCATAGTGATATAGGACTGATCCTCATAGTGTATGTTATGAAGCCATGAGTAGTGTCATGAGGCCAATGCTGTTAACAACTCCCACTGCTTATTTCTTATAATTAAATGTTTTCAGTTAAAACATTTAATTATAATTATATTACATGTACTTACCAGCCTATCAAACAACTCATTTGCAACACAAAGCAAAACAAAGCAACACAAAGCAGCACAAATGAAGACAAAATAACACAAAACAACACAAAGCTACACAAAGCAACACATTTCACTGCAGCTATCTGGCATGGCCGCGGGAAGAAGGTTAGTTGTGTGGGTACTGAAATCCTTTTTTCTCTCTGCGCTGCTGTTGACTGTTTGGTCCGCTCATACAATAGTAATAAATAAATAGAAATATTTTATTTTATTTATTTATTTATTCTGATTTACCAGGCAGCACTGCAGCAACCTCAGCACCCCTATGCTATCTGGTGTATGTGACAATATAACATAAACTACATGGCCAAAAATATGTGGACACCTGCACGTCCAACATCTCATTCCAAAATCATGGGCATTAATATGGAGTTGGTCTCCCTCTTTGCCGCTATAACAGCCTCCACTCTTCTGGTAAGGCTTTCCACTAGATGTTGGAACATTGCTGCGGGGACTTGCTTCCATTCAGCCACAAGAGCAATAGTGAGGTTGGGCACTGATGTTAGGCGATTAGGCCTGGCTCGCAGTCGGTGTTCCAATTCATCCCAAAGGTGTTCGATGGGGTTTAGGACAGGGCTCTGTGCTGGCTAGTCAAGTTCTTCCACACCGATCTCAAGAAACCATTTCTGTATGGAGCTCGTTTTGTGAATGGGGCATTGTCATGCTGAAACAGGAAAGGGCCTTCTCCAAACTGTTGCCACAAAATTGGAAGCACAGAAGGGTCTAGAATGTCTTTGTATGCTGTAGCGTTAAGATTTCCCTTCATTGGAACTAAGGGGCCTGAACCATGAAAAACAGCCCCAGACCATTATTCCTCCTCCACCAAACGTTTCAGTTGGCACTATGCATTGCGGCAGGTAGCGTTATCCTGGCTTCCGTCAAACCCAGATTCATCCATCAGACTGCCAGAGGGTGAAGCGGGATTCATCACTCCAGAGAATGCATTTCCACTGCTGCAGAGTGCAATGGCGGCGAGCGTTACACCTCTCCAGCCGACGCTTGGCATTGCGCATGGTAATCTTAATCTTGTGTGCCGCTGCTCGGCCTTGGAAACCCATTTAATGAAACTCCCGACGAACCGTTCTTGTGTTGAGGTTGCTTTCAGAAGAAGTTTGGAACTCGTTAGTGGGTGTTGCAACTGCAGCACTCTGCGGTCCCGTTCTGTGAGCTTGTGTGGCCTACAACTTCGTGACTGAGTCGTTGTTGCTCCTAGACATTTCCACTTCGCAATAACAGCACTTACAGTTGACTGGGGCAGCTGTAGCAGTGCAGAAATTTGACAAACTGACTTGTTGGAAAGGTGGCATCCTATGATGGTGCCACGTTAAAAGTCACTGAGCTCTTCAGTAAGGCCATTCTACTGCCAATGTTTGTCTATGGAGATTGCATGGTGGTCTGCTCCATTTTGTCAGCAAAGGGTGTGGCTGAAATAGCCATATCCACTCATTTGAAGGGGAGTCCACATGCTTTGTATATTCAGTGTATTTGTTTATTTTTTCCCCCTCTTTCTTTCTCTTTTTAGTTTTTTGTAAAAAAAAATCTAAAAATCTGTTTTAACTTTGTCATTATAGGGAATTAGTGTGTAGATTGTTGAGGGAAAAAAACTATTTAATCACTTTTAGAATAAGGCTGTAACGTAACAAAATGTGGAAAAAGTCAAGGGGTCTGAATACTTTCCAAATGCACTGTATGTGATATTACACTGTGCTGTGGTATAAAGACTATGTAATAGCCAGTGTTGTGATGATTTATAATATACCTCTCCTCTCTAGATGTGGCCCTGGCCCCAGAGGCCCCCAGCAGGGCACCCCAGGTCATCCTGCACCCTGTCCTGTCTGAGCCGGGGTAAGTAGGAAACTAGGAAACGGGATTGCTTTCTTTATATTTGTTTTGGCTCAACCATTGTACCAGGTAGTAAACCAATGTCACGCAATCAACATCTAATGAGAATGTCAGTGAGGTGTCAATCTTTGAGCTGACACACGACATAAAGTCTCTCGGTACCTTGGGAGTTGTGTCGGCCACAGAAACACACCATGCAGCAGATAAGTCACTGTCAGAGACTATTTAATTCAGACCTTAGTCATTCAAGAAGGGTTGGTTGAAGGGAAGTCTGCCAAGTAACTTGGGAGGAGTGTCGGCCATAACGCTGTTGACATCGGGGATACAGTATAAACAACATGAGTTATCGTGACTATTGTATTCTGACCTTAGTCAATAAATAAATTGTTCAAAATCCCAATGGGCAAAAACTGGTTGAATCAATGTTGTTTCCACGCCATTTCAACCCAAAACACCAATGTGATGACCTTGAATCGACGTGGAAAAGGAATTGGATTTGCAAAAACTCATCAACATAATTTTTTTATTTATTTAACTAGGCAAGTCAAGAACAAATTCTTATTTTCAATAACAGCCTAGGAACAGTGGGTTAACTGCCTTGTTCAGGGGCAGAACAGCAGATGTTTACCTTGTCAGCTCAGAGATTTGATCTTGCAACTTTTCAGTTACTAGTCCAACACTCTAACCACTAGGCTACCTGCCCCTCTAACCACTAGGCTACCTGTCCCTCTAACCACTAGGCTACCTTCCCCTCTAACCACTAGGCTACCTGCCCCTCTAACCACTAGGCTACCTGCCCCTCTAACCACTAGGCTACCTGCCTCCTCTAACCACTAGGCTACCTGCCCCTCTAACCACTAGGCTACCTGCCCCTCTAACCACTAGGCTACCTGCCCCTCTAACCACTAGGCTACCTGCCCCCTCTAACCACTAGGCTACCTGCCCCCTCTAACCACTAGGCCACCTGCTGGTTACTAGTCCAACACTCTAACCACTAGGCTACCTGCCCCTCTAACCACTAGGCTACCTGACCCTCTAACCACTAGGCTACCTGACCCTCTAACCACTAGGCTACCTGCCCCCTCTAACCACTAGGCCACCTGCTGGTTACTAGTCCAACACTAACCACTAGGCTACCTGCCTCCTCTAACCACTAGGCTACCTACCTCCTCTAAACACCAGGCTACCACCTCTAACCACTAGGCCACCTCCTCTAACCACTAGGCCACCTCCTCTAAACACCAGGCTACCTCCTCTAACCACTAGGCTACCTCCTCTAACCACTAGGCCACCTCCTCTAACCACTAGGCCACCTCCTCTAAACACCAGGCTACCACCTCTAACCACTAGGTTACCTCCTCTAACCACTAGGCCACCTCCTCTAACCACCTCCTCTAACCACTAGGCCACCTCCTCTAACCACTAGGCCACCTCCTCTAACCACTAGCCTACCTCCTCTAACCACTAGGCCACCTCCTCTAACCACTAGGCTACCTCCTCTAACCACTAGGCTACCTCCTGTAACCACTAGGCCACCTCCTCTAAACACCAGGCTACCACTTCTAACCACTAGGCTACCTCCTCTAACCACCAGGCTACCTCCTCTAACCACTAGGCCACCTCCTCTAACCACTAGGCCACCTCCTCTAAACACCAGGCTACCACCTCGAACCACTAGGCTACCTCCTCTAACCACTAGGCCACTTCCTCTAACCACTAGGCCACCTCCTCTAACCACTAGGCTACCTCCTCTAACCACTAGGCGACCTCCTGTAACCACTAGGCCACCTCCTCTAAACACCAGGCTACCTCCTCTAACCACTAGGCTACCTCCTGTAACCACTAGGCCACCTCCTCTAAACACCAGGCTACCACCTCTAACCACTAGGCTACCTCCTCTAACCACTAGGCTACCACCTCTAACCACTAGGCTACCTCCTCTAACCACTAGGCTACCTCCTCTAACCACCAGGCTACCTCCTGTAACCACTAGGCTACCTCCTGTAACCACTAGGCCACCTCCTCTAAACACCAGGCTACCTCCTCTAACCACTAGGCTACCTCCTGTAACCACTAGGCCCTCTCCTCTAAACACCAGGCTACCACCTCTAACCACTAGGCCACCTCCTCTAAACACCAGGCTACCTCCTCTAACCACTAGGCTACCTCCTCTAACCACCAGGCTACCTCCTCTAACCACCAGGCTACCTCCTCTAACCACTAGGCTACCTCCTGTAACCACTAGGCCACCTCCTCTAAACACCAGGCTACCACCTCTAACCACTAGGCCACCTCCTCTAACCACTAGGCTCTCTCCTCTAACCACTAGGCTACCTCCTCTAACCACTAGGCCACCTCCTCTAAACACCAGGCTACCACCTCTAACCACTCGGCTACCTCCTCTAACCACCAGGCTACCTCCTCTAACCACTAGGCTACCTCCTCTAACCACTAGGCCACCCTGCCGCCCCTAAGGGAATATCCTTTTTTTTCACCCAAATTTTCACCTAAATCCAATGACATGATGACATGTGTGGTTGATTTCACGTTGAATTCACGTTATTTGAAAACTCAACCAAATGGAAATCAAAACTAGATATGCCCAGTGGGATAGCTCTGATTCTTCCTCTGTCTCCCTCCACCAGTGTAGTAGGTCAGAAAATGACATCCATTTTATTTTTAAATGATATGCCAAGAAATTTTGTAGCGCGACGCAGAGCAATGTTCGCATGATCTTGTGGGCAAAAACAGACTGTTTCAGATAAGCCTCATATTACATCTCGTCTGTCGGTCTCTGTCCCTCCATTGGTCGAGGGATGGATAGGGACTCAAAATTATTGGAGCAAAGACGTTTTTGTGACAATTTCAATGAGAGATGCAGGACAAGACAAACGCTCTGGGGCTAATGTTAATATGGCCTTAACCGCATGTTATAGTTAGGATGCCAACTGGATTCCACTTGGGTGCCGAAAACAAGCAGAAGGAGCAGACGAGGAGTGATGCCAATCTCTTTGAACTCTAAATCGATCACATAAATAAATGCAAGGTAGCGCTCAGTAACTTTAGCTTTTAGAAACTGCTTACTGTATTTACCAAGATGTTCAACTAAACCTAAACCTAAACTAGCTTTCATAGACGATTT